>NC_134484.1:101263458-101563458 GCF_040206685.1 Ascaphus truei
ACATTTCAACTTTCCATATTTATAAACAAAATGTAAAAAACAAATATATAAACATGCTTATATGTGTAAATAAAAAGGCCTCAATCAGTCAGATTGTAGGCCATATTTACTAAGCACTGTTACTCCATAAGGCCTGGGACATGGTGCAGGGAGCGGCGCTGAGCAGCGCTGACGCTCATGCTCTCCTGCTCAAGCAGGAGATTTTTCGTGTCCCTGCATGAGCGTCAGCGAGTGCGCTTGTGTGCCGGGTGGGAGGCTTTCGGGAGGCGGGCCTGGAGGCGGATCGGGAGGCGGGGCTAGCGCACCACGTCACGGCGCAGCCGACGTCACGGACTGCCATTGGCTTCTGTCAGTCACTTCACCGGCCCTGCGCTTGCATGAGCGGCAAAATTTAAACTTGCCTGTCTGCTGCATTTCCACACGACTCCGCACGCCTGCGGAAGCGTGCGGAGCGCCGTCTAAAGCCGCGCTGAGAGGGATAATGTTTCCCCTCAGCGCGCCTCAGCACGGTCTTTTTGACCATGTCCGAGGCCTAAGGCCATGATTATACCAAAATACACCAAGGCTCCAAAAACAAATTGCTGGAATCCAATGAAGATAAACATACCTCACCCGACGACCGCGCAGCGCCAAACTACAAAGCGGCAGACTGGAGAAGAGACTTGGAGATTTGTTTTCTTGAGCAGACAGTTATGGGCAGAGCGGAGAAGTCGAGCAGGGGTATAAGGAGAGATCAAAGCTGATATGTAGGGAGGAGCCAGAGCAACCTTGAAGGTAAGGAGGAGAACTTTTTGGGTGGTCTGAAACTTGATAGGAAGCCAGGAGAAGGATTTAAGGAGCCGAGCAGAGACTGTTTTGGGATAAAGTCAAATTATTCTAGCAGCAGAATTTTGGATAGATTGCAAAGGAGAAAGTTGTGAGGCAGGGAGGCCTGTTAGCAGATGTTACAATAATCCAGACGGGAGAGGATAAGGGCACACAGAGCTTTAGCAGTAGTGTGACAGAGGAAAGGGCAGATCTTGGCGATATCATTATGGAAGAAACGACAAGTTTTAGCCACCCCGTGAATGGGAATGGAGAAGGAAAGGGAAGAGTCAAATGTCACACCTGGGCAACGTGCTTTGTCTCCGTGCCAAATAAAAATGAGATCATCTATAAATGATATAAATGGTGAAAGAAACCCCTTTCGACATCTTATCACCTTCTATAAACGTTTTATAGATGATCTCATTTTTATTTGGCACGGAGACACAAATTCACTTTTATTATTTATTGATTATTTGAATAACAATAAATTTAATTTGCATTTCACTTGCACGTATAATTTTCATCACATACACTATCTGGATTTATTATTATTTATTGATATTAATATGATTATCAGTTCAGACGTTTACAGAAAACCAAATTCACGAAACACTTTTCTTAGAGCTGACAGCTGTCATCCTAAATCCCTTTTGAAAAATATACCTAAGGGACAATTAATAAGACTCAAACGTGGTTAAAAACCAAAGGGAAATATGGCCTAGCTTCAACCCCCTCTCAACTGACCCCCTTATTCGGGAACCCGGACTTCCCACCCGGATGCGCCCGATCCCAATTCAGCCAATTTCAAGGCTTAAACATCAGAGTGGTTGCGGATTTGCTGGAAAAAGACGAGGCCATGTCCCTCCCGGAATTAAGAACCACATTC
Organism: Ascaphus truei; assembly: GCF_040206685.1. Classification (NCBI taxonomy): domain Eukaryota; kingdom Metazoa; phylum Chordata; class Amphibia; order Anura; family Ascaphidae; genus Ascaphus; species Ascaphus truei. The sequence continues at coordinate 101,265,152 of NC_134484.1, forward strand.
ACGTCCCCCAACTTGCCCATTTTCCAATACCTCCAGATCCGACATTTCCTAAGAACCCAATCCCCTACTCTCAAGTTCCCGCCGCGTTCTAGATTCGAGACCCTCTGCCTCAAAGGCGAATACCAAAAGGGCCTCATATCAGAGATTTATAAAACGCTCGAAGCATCTCAGCCCCCCCCTAACCACCTATATATGCAGAAATGGAATGAAGACCTAAACACCAACTTGGACCTTGAGGATTGGGAGGATATTTGGGAAGCAGCCACCAAAACCTCAATTTGTTCCGTCACAAAAGAAAACATCTATAAAATATTATTCCACTGGTACCTGACCCCGAGTAGACTGAGCCAAATCTACCCAGGCACTTCAGACGAATGCTGGAGAGGTTGTGGTCAAAGGGGGGACATGCCCCATATTTGGTGGACATGTCCGGAGATCCAAAGATTCTGGTCCCGGATCCAGGGCCTCCTGACCGAGACCCTGGATATAGAAATACCCCTGGACCCGCTGACCTACGTGCTGGGAAAACCAATTGACGACCTCCCTGCCCCGGCGGCCAGACTCGCGGCGGCAATACTGACAGCTGCGAGATGCTGTGTCGCGGCGGCATGGAAGAAAATTAAAGCCCCCTCCAGAAGAACTGTGATTACAAGAATAGACGGAATTATGAGCATGGAAAAACTGACGGCAATGTTAAAGCAAAAAACCCCACAATTTTACTCTACCTGGGAACCCTGGATAGGACTATCAACCCCCACATAAACCCCTCAGCTACTCCTCCCCCCCCCCCTACGGCCGACGAACCCTAACCCCCTCCCCCCTCTCTTCCCGAAGTCGTTCCCAACTATCCACCTTTCCTTCGTCTCCCCCTCTCTTTTTCACTATTGAAAGAAGGAAAAAGGGTTTATTGTGTGTCATTTACCTCTTCTATGCCATGTACATGCACTGCGCCGTATTTACAAGTTGGCCTGTGAGCCAGTGTCGGTATTATGTACCCCTGCGATGTATGACACCAATAAAGGAAAAATATTTAAAAAAAAAAAAAAAATAAGACTCAAACGTATTTGTTCCAATGATGAAGACTTTATTAAACAGTCCAATGAGCTTATTTTGAGATTTCAATCCAGAGGTTACTCGTCCACGGATTTAAAGAATTCCTTGGAAGAAGTTAACAAATTCACCAGGCAAGAGCTTCTATAAAAGCAAAGAAATGGGTCTCCTGATCATAACATGAGGGCTATTAATCAACCTCTATTTATCACACAGTATAATACCCAAATTGGTCAGATCAAACATATCATAAAGAAACATTGGGGTACACTTTCTGGAGATCCTCTTCTAACAAATGTATATACTGAAGGTCCCCAATTCGTATTTAAGAGAGCCAGAACTATTGCAAATTCGGTCTCCAGTAGTCTCTTTCAAGTAAAACTGGTTATTCTAGACAGATACCCAAAGGTAGCTTCAAATTATTAAAATGCATTTCATGCAAATATATGCTCCCAAATTTGTCAATTTTTAGATCATTTGTCACTGGAAGGGAGTTCCCTGTTACGTCCTTCATTAATTGTGATACCACATTCGTAATCTATGTTTTAAATTGCGGATGTGGTAAGCAATATGTGGGCCGTACCACCAGGGCCCTGAAGGTACGTATCAGGGAACATATGGGACTCATCAAGAAAGGAGATCTCACTCATCCGGTGTCATGTCACTTTACTAACTGTAGAATGGGTAGCATAGATACATTTAACTACATGGGTATTGAACATGTGCCGAGTCCTGTCCGAGGTGGCAATAGAGCGGAACTTCTAGACGAGCGTGAATTGTACTGGATTTTTACGTTAAAAACAACAGTTCCCTCTGGCTTAAACTCTGATTGGGACTTGGCACCTTTTCTACATTGATTCATACATTGTGAAATTGTGGGAAGAATATATTTCTTCTTTTCCCCATTTCATATATACTTTTGTATATGTTAACTAAATCTGCATTTGTGAATCAAACCATTGTTACTGCTATTGTTATCAACTTTTATGAATTAATTCATTATATATATATTGTTTCATGGGCAATTTTCCCTCATTTAGCGTTATCTCAAATAACATTTTGAGTAATTTACATCATTCAAATGTTATCTAGCAAGATAAAATACTTTGATTATCTTAATTTTTATCTTGTAAATTGAGCTTAATAATGTCACTTCCAAGTACATCATATTATACTATTTTTGTCTCTTTTTTCTAATGGATTATGACGTTTTATTTGCATAATAACTTTTTGTTTATATCTATACATATGGTGTGTTTCTAAATATACACAATGTATGCTTATATATGCATTTATATTTTCATCATCTAGTCTGTCCATTTGTTTGTGTTTTCTTGTTTTTAGCAGGAATATTCATAGTCTATTTTATGATATTTCGTTTTATTTTTGTGATGTGTTTTGATATTTCTTTGGGTTCCTGCTTTAGGAAGATATGCCTGGTACTTTTATTGGCATTTTTAACATTGTAGATGTTTGTTTGTCATATTGTTAATAAAGTTGCCATTTTTTGAATTTTTTTGTATTCCTCACGTTGCGTGCTGACGTCATCACGCGGACGCTGCTCCTGCAAGTTTCAGGAAGTGAATGCTGATGAATTGCAGCACGCTTCAGAGGACTATAAAAACGGGTAGGTGAGTACTTTAAAGTCACCTTGATAAAGAGCTCACGCTCGAAACGCGTTGGTGGGGGGCTCTGTAACCCATAATGTGGTTGTTTTTTGTTGGAATCCATTAAATTATCCTTTTTAATGGTCACAAATTTGGATGTTCTTTCATTTTTTTTTTTTTTTCTTTGATCCTGTACTGTTGGTGCCTGCTTTTTCCTATCCATCTTTCTGGTTAGCACGCTGAAGAATCGGAAGCACACCCCCTGCTGTGGATACAGTCTGGACAATCTGGATCAAAAGCCCTTTACAAATGAGTGAGTTATTATATCTCCATTCCGATACATTATGTTGGATCACTTAACTGTGCGGTCCCTTACTACAGTGTTTGTGGGGACCCTAGTCCACTAGTCGTTTTTTTATGGAGCTTTGATTGTTTAACACATTTGGGACACAACTTGTGTTTATCCACTGGGGAGTACACAGCTGCAGGAATCTTCAATCAAGTTAATTTTCATGATAATAGGTTTTTTTTGGAGCACCACACACCTTCTATATTTTAAAGCCAAAAGTAGTTGATGAGGTCACCAACAAGTGATAGAGAAAAGGAGAGGTCCCAGAACAGAGCCCTGAGGTACACCAACAGACAGATCGACAGAAGACGAAGACATGTTAGCAACAGACAGAGAATGCGCGATGGGATAGGTATGATGAGATCCACGAAAGAGCTTTGTTGTGGGTACCAAGAGAGTTTAGAACAATCAGGAGAAGAGAGTGATCGACAGTATCAAAGGCAGAGAGATCGAGTAGGTTTAGTAGGGAAAAAGGACCATGGGATTTGGCTTCATGTAGATCATTGGCTACTTTAGTGATCACAGTCTCTGTTGCGTGAGCTGCACAACAGCCAGATTGTAAAGAATCCAGGAGGGCAGGGTAATTAAGAAAGTTGATCATACAGGAGAACACAAGATGTTCTAGCAATTTGGAGGCAAAAAGCGTGAGGGATTCAGGGCCTCTCATTTACATACATGGAATTTGTGTTAACTCAGTGTGCTAGTGTTAGAAAGAAGCAAAAACTCATAGAAATGAGCGTTAATCAGCGCTAGAGATGCAGTTGTAGAGGGGTGAGATAGATACATAGTTACATAATAGATGAGGATGAAAAAAGACATATGTCCATCAAGTTCGACCTATGTTAAATTTAGCGAGATGGGAGATACTTATCCTATATTTGTAATTACTGTATATCGATCCAGAGGAAAACAAACAAAAAACCCCAGTGAAACATCATCCAGTGATGTCTCTAATAGAAATACATTAATTAATTGCCTACTCCAATAATGGCAATCAGATTTCTCCCCGGATCAACACCCTTCCCATGTTTACTTATTTCAAATCCACGTAATGTAGGCAAAGTCTGCACTCACCAGATCTGTTTGAAGGTGTCCTTTTTCCGGAGTAGATTTCAATGGTGCGTGGAGGAATCAGTGACCCGCTGCTCCTCATTACATTGAGAAAACCAATGAATCCCCTCCGCACTCAAACTACAACTTGCTGAAGGAGTCACCTCCGAAATGTTGTGATGTTTCTGTATATCTGCTATTAAAGTAATGATTATTTTTGGACCACTTGTGTCGGCAAGTTGTATTTTGAGTGCGGAGGGGATGCATTGAGTGTCTCAATGTTTACTTATTTGGTATATCCCTGTATACCTTTCCTTTCCAAAAAGATGTCCAACCTTTTTTTGAAAATATATATTGTATCTGTATCTAAGATCTATTACAACTTTCTACAATAGGGTTATGTCATGGTATTTCCTACAAAACCCTATGGCAGAAAATTATTTAATAAACTTTGATTTCTGAGGCTACCAACTCATTGCAATGTAACGCCTTCAGGCACCAAAAGGGTTAACATACAACAGAAACACCCTACAAATAAAACACAAATAGCACAACATCCACATGTGCAAATATGAAGCCTTTAGTAGCCAACTTGATCTAAAATAAATAAGTTCTACAACGTTAAAACTATCTCTCTATCACCTTATCTAGGTTGAGTAGTCTTATGTTGCATATGTACCGTACGTAGTGACCCTGATACAGTATACTGTACAAAAGCAAGGCATGCTTAACTCTAGCCTGGGGGAAGTGATACAAATCGGAAATATGTTTTTGGTGGTAGCCAGATATCAGAATTTTGGGAACAGCATGTGAATAGGAATTGTGGGCTAATTACTCATTTGCATATGCCGTGCTAAAAATATCGCTGACATCAGTGCAGTGAAAGTTCCTTATCGCACATTTTTTTTCATTTATCAACCTAAGGTGAATCTAAGGCAGTGTTTCTCAACTGTGGTGCCTGGGAACCCTGGTGTGCCGCAACTCTCTGCCAAGGGTGCCGGGGTAATGTGATGTGCCGTGACCTTCCGCCATGGGTGCCGGGGAACCCTGGTGTGCCGCAACTCTCTGCCAAGGGTGCCGGGGTAATGTGGTGTGCCGTGACCTTCCGCCATGGGTGCCGGGGAACCCTGGTGTGCCGCAACTCTCTGCCTAGGGTGCCGGGGTAATGTAGTGTGCCGTGACCTTCCGCCATAGGTGCCGGGGAACCCTGGTGTGCTGCAACCCTTTGCCAAGGGTGCCGGGGTAATGTGGTGTGCCATGACCTTCCGCCATGGGTGCCGGGGAACCCTGGTGTGCTGCAACCCTTTGCCAAGGGTGCCGGGGTAATGTGGTGTGCTGCGACCCTCTGCCAAGGATGCCGGGGAACCCTGGTGTGCCGTGATCTTCTGCCATGGGTGCCGGGGTAATGTGGTGTGCCGCGACCCTCTGCTAAGTGTGCCGTGGTAATGTGGTGTGCCACGACTCTCTGCCAAGGGTGCCGGGGAATCCTGGTGTGCCGCGACCCTCTGCCAAGGTAACGTGGTGTGCCGCGACCCTCTGCCAAGGTAACGTGGTGTGCCGCGACCCTCTGCCAAGGTAACGTGGTGTGCCGCGACCCTCTGCCAAGGTAACGTGGTGTGCCGCGACCCTCTGCCAAGGTAACGTGGTGTGCCGCGACCCTCTGCCAAGGTAACGTGGTGTGCCGCGACCCTCTGCCAAGGTAACGTGGTGTGCCGCGACCCTCTGCCAAGGTAACGTGGTGTGCCGCGACCCTCTGTCAAGGTAACGTGGTGTGCCGCGACCCTCTGCCAACGACTGAGCCACTGATTGAGCCGCCTGTGCTGAAGCATTAAAACCTGACCTGTTGGTAACCCTTGAGGACTGGAGATGGCCAGACCTGCTGTAATGGTTTAGGCGGCCTAACTTGTCTTTATTACAAAGAACCAGGGAAGGCACAGTGAAGGATTTTTTGCAAATCGGGCTAATGCCCTTTCTTCACTAGCCTTTTGTGACATTGTTTTTTAAAGGGGCAGTCTGGACCAAAATGAACTAATGGTAGTTACATGTATAATAGACTGAACGTAGGTGATTCGTACTAGTTAAAAAACAGGATTGTAGAAGTATTTTTTACAATGTTAGTCATTAAATGGTAAGCAAATGATTTGGAAGATTTTTACAATCTTCACCTTATCTCTTTTGTGATAGAAGCTGTTTGTGAGAGGCTGTATCTATAGACAAAGGGTCAATGTATTTTCTAACGTCTTCCTTTAAAGTAATTATGATGCCATCATTAGTCACCTCAACGTGGAATGATCTCATGAAATAAGAATTTCCCAGAACCCAGTGAAAACACAATGATAATCGTGTTTCATGGGTTCTCAATAATCAACATTTTAACTTTAACAGTGATTTCTAAAGAAGATAATTACATTGTTGAGTTGTTTATTTAATTATTTGTTTCTGCTGTGGGACCCTGCCCCATTAATTCCTTTTATAGTTGACCATTAACTCTTGAGTGCCAGACGGTCATGCAACACAGTGCAAATGCACATTATCAGAGGTTAAATTATCTGACCTTGAGACATCCCCGCTGCTCAGTAAAGAACAGCTCTACTAAATATTTGTGCAAGTGGAGTGAAGCGGTGACAAGACTCCTATTGTTACATCGTTAATATATAGAGAGGATAGTTCTCTTATCTACAAAAAATATATGGAGATAATGAACTGCAATGCACAATTCCTCCCTGGACAAAACACTTAAAGGTTACACATTGTTGGAGTTTTATTATTCTGAAAGCACTTAGTTAGCCAGCACTGTTTTTTTTTACTATTTTAAGATGTGTTAAATTATTTTATATTTGTTTAACCCCATCAGTACTGGACGGGCTGGCAATATATCGCATTACTAGAACCTAGAGGCTGGATGGCACAACGTAATGAGCTGCCAACCACAACATGCCTGACCAGGGGCACAGCCAAGACTTTGCCTTAGGTCGGGCATTTTGGGTTGGTGGTGGGGAACTAATTGTGTGCCGCAGAAGTGACCTAGCATTGTACCAATACAATCTGGTTATACTGTGTCAGTGTATACACTAACATGGAGTATAATCTGACCGCACTAAACACTGACACGGAGAATAACCTGACTGCACTATAAACTCAGGGCCGGTGCAAGAGTATTTAGCGCCCTAGGCAAACCTTCAGCCGTGCGCCTCCCCTCCACGCCCCCCCTCCCACACACACGAAAAATTCCCCCAAAATGTCAGAATCTTTTGTATGTTGGTTAGATTTCCCCCAGTCCCGACACAACACAATCCTCTCTCTCTCCCCCCTCATTCTCTTTCCCTCACTCCGTTCATCCCCCCCTCATCCTCTGTCATGGAACAAGAACCACATCTCTGTTTCACCACCCCCCCCCCCCCTTTCCTTTGCAGCTTCTGCTTGTCACGTTCTCATTCCAGCTGCATGTATTTTGCTCTGTACACACACATTGCCTGTGTGTTAGACACAGTGTTGCGATTCCTGTCTCTGCATTATGCCAGTGAGTTGCTACAGCAACCTCAGTGAAAGGGAAAAAAAGACAATGTCGGCGCCAAACAATAAAAATGAATCAAACCATATAGTGAATAGTCCAAATCAAAGTCCTTGGATGATATAGGTGGGTAGGCAATTTCAAACTCTCTCCAGGACGTGACGTGGTATATGAAAAATAAAAAGAAATAATTATAGTGCAGTATGCCAATACATAGGGACATAAAAACATATAACACTAACAACATAAAACATACAAGACAGACTAACAACAACAACAGGCCAGACTAAAAATAATAAAAAAGCTATTTATTATCAACTAATGTTGGCCTCTGGATGTGGCTATCACACACCAATCCGGAGGTTGGGGGGTAAAATCGTTACCCTACTCACAGAATTATGGACAATAAAAGGCAGCAGGACTGGAATCACTTTTACGAATCCAAGATGGCGGCCGTAGCTCTCTCTCCGGCTTCCCCACGTGTGGCAGATGCTGTGTAGAGCTTCCTGGACGTGGCGTCGCGCTCTCTTCTCCTGCCGGTCTCCTATCCTCCCAATCCGGGCATGTAACTCCTCTCCCTTGCCTCCTGACCGTATAGTGTGCTCACCAGCTCCAGATGCAGTCAAATGCTTCTAAAAACGGTATCTTCCCAACGCGTTTCGTGCGCATGCGCGCACTTCTTCAAGGGATGAGTACCTTCTTTAATTGCTCTACTGGCAGGGCCTCATCCTTTTCACCTGCCCTTACTACAAAGCACCCACAGAGAGACATTATTCCAACACAAACATCTCATCCACAAGTACCTGTCTTTATTGCTGCTTTCCCTAAATAAAGTGAAGAAAATATACAGGACTTGTTGTGTTTTGGAAAGAGGGCTGAGTTAAAGCTAGCTGGGTTCATTCATACCTCCAGACATGACCCTGGATCCAGAATAGTGAAAAGGAAGACCGTGTGTCTTGGAGATATACATACAGAAGCTGCTACTCTAGACTTTATGCTATCACAGAGTAGTCTCTGGACACAGCCTTACAAACAGCAAGCAGCTTACACAGCACACAGCCTGCAGCTCACACAAAGGCAGCAGCACTGCAGTCAGACTGCAATATACACAGAACTCTCTGCACAGCTCCATAGTGAAGAGCTACCATCTCACCTACCCCTGCGCACGTCCGCACGGCTAGCACCACTAAGGGCCACGCCACCGGACACCCGCCAGGACACGGGTCAGAGCCACCGGACACCTGTGAGTACAGCTACCCCTATGATGAACGCTGCAGGACACCGCTCGGCACCATCTGAGACAGTCGCCCATCGCTGATGCAGGTAACAGACCGCACGCCACACACACTGGCTAAAGGCCTACACACACCTACAGCATGGCAGAACTCAGATTCCCACCAGACACCACGCAGGAGAGTGACCACTCAGACACCGCTGCGCAACTGCAAAAGGCGCAGGCAGATGCAAGGCCTAAACGGACAGTCACACTGACACAAAAGGCCCGCGAAAAATATGAAACTGACGTTGAAGTGCACCGCGCTAAATTAGAGAAGGCCTGGGAAATAACCATACTGGGAATACGCAATGCTACTAGCGTTGGCAACTATGCGCAACAGTTCGAGCAGGCAATAGCGCAATTAAGGACTGATCACTTGTGTTACCAAGAGCTGTCAGAGACATACATTACTTACCTGACCAGGGCCAACACCAGCGTAAGCCTGCAAGAAAGAGACCTACAGAGTAACATTGACCTAACGCGTGACAGCCGCGTGCGATCCACTATCACGGAGGACGAGAGTAGGAGAAAAGACCTTTTGCTGGAAACAGCATCACAGCGGTCCAGCACATCCAGACACTCGTCAAGGTCAGCAAGATCAGCGCAATCTCACGTGTCTAGCGCAAGCGCAAACGCCACCAAGGCGCGAGCCACCGCAGAGGCCGCACGTGCCAGGGCCGCATACGCTCAGAAAGAGGCAGCCATGAAATTAGAAAGGGCCCGCATAGAAGAGGAGGAGCAGACAGCCGCTGCCACGGCCGCTGCAGCCACTGCCACCGCTGCTGCCACCGCCGCTGCAGCCCCTGCCACCGCTGCACAAAAAAAGACAGAGGTGGACGTTAACCTAGAAGCCCTAAATCAAGAGAAGGAAACCACCGCCGCCATAGCCCAAGCTGAAGTCCTAGAAGCAGCCGCGAGACAGGATGGCGGGGAGCAACCGTACAGACGGATAGCCTCAGAGGATCCAGCCCAACGCACTGAAGACTACGTAAGGAGCCTCTTCAGTGTAAACACCAGCGCACCATCTCAACACGGAGGGAGTGACTCCACAGACACCGAAGACTTGCTAGGTCCACGAGGAGAAGACGCTGCTCCTTCAATGGTACATGCTGCCTGGGATAGCCACAGCCGCAACAGTGATCCACACGCCAGCGCGCACACGGATGCACCACAACAGGCTCACAATCCAGGTACACCCACACGGGAGAACACAGCCCCTCACACTGACCAGCAGTCATCACGCGTCCACGCCAAGGAAGAGGCGACCGCACGGACCCTCCCAGCAACTACCTCAGAACGTGACCAACACGCCGATGCCTCAGGCCTGACAGACATAGCCAAGTACATGATCCGGCGTGACCTGGTGGACTCACCAACTTTGACGACCGTCCTGAGAACTACCGGACGTGGAAGTTCAGGTTCAAGGACACAATCAACAGCCTGGGCTTCTCAGCAAGGGAAGAGCTCAACCTGCTATCCAAATGGCTGGGAAACGAATCCAGGGAGCACGCGAAGAGACTTCGGACGGCAAACGCGAACCACCCCCAAGTAGGTCTTGACCTAGTATAGGAAAGGCTAGAAGAGTGCTACGGTAGCCCCGAAGCAGTCGAAAAGTCGCTCTTCAAAAGAGTCGACAGCTTTCCCAAGATCACAGCTAAAGACTACTCGAAGTTACGAGAGCTCGGGGACCTGCTGCAAGAGCTGGAGTTTGCAAGGAAAGACCATTCCTTAACAGGTCTCAATGTCTTGGACTCAGCTCGTGGAGTCAGACCCATCTTGAAGAAGCTAACCTACAATCTCCAAGAAAGATGGATTTCGCAAGGCTCCAAATACAAAAGGGAGAAGCAAGTCGCCTTCCCCCCATTCTCATTCTTCTTGAGCTTCATCCGCGAAGCGGCAAGGACAAGGAACGATCCCGGTTTCATCTTGGGTGCGCAAACCACACACAGTGCAAGCAGCCTGAGGAATGAGAGACCAGTGGCGAGATACGGTAACACTCAAACACCCATCTCGGTCCACAGGATGGACGTGCCTCCCATGACCCAAACTACTCCCGATCAGTCGGTCGCTGGAGACGAGGAACCAAGGGACCCAAACAGGGAATGTCCCATACACAAGAAGCCTCACCCACTTAACAAGTGCTTTGGGTTCAGGATGAAGTCCCTAGAGGAACGCAAGAGGTTACTCAGAGAATTCAGAGTTTGCTTCAGGTGCTGCGGTTCCACGACTCACCTTGCCAGAGACTGTAAAGAAGAGATCAAATGTGCAGTGTGCAAAAGTGACAAGCACGTAACATCTTTACATCCAGAGGCGCTGACACTCCACCAACTCAACAACCCATCCTCTGTAGCGGAGCATGGCGGGGAGGAAGGAGAAGGAGAGCCAACATCTGTCACGTCTCAGCGCACAGAGGTTTGCGGAAAGGGAAGTGACAAAATGTCCTGTTCCAAAATATGCCTTGTCGCAGTGCAACCCCAGGGACAACCTGAGAAGGCTATTCGGATGTATGCAATCCTCGATGATCAAAGCAACAGATCATTGGCGAAGACGGAGTTCTTCCACTTATTCAACTCACAAGACAATGCCTCACCCTACAGAACCTGTGCAGGGTCAACTGAGACAACAGGGAGAAGAGCAAGCGGTTACGTCATATGTTCAGTGGATAACAGAGTGAAGATAGCTCTCCCCACACTCATTGAGTGCAACCACATGGCCACAAACAGGGATGAGATTCCCACACCAGACATGGCACGCCATCACCCACACCTCAGAGGAATAGCCAACTACATCCCGCCGGTAGAACAAGGCGCCAAGATCTTGCTGCTTCTCGGTAGGGACATCTTGGGGCTACATAAAGTCCGTAAACAGCATAACGGACCTGTTGCAGGGTACATGCAACTACACACGCGGGTTTCTTGACAAGGCTTATTTATTTAGCCTTGAAAGCTATACAGCACACAAAACAAAAATAGATTTTCATCAGAAAAATGGCTTTTCTTCAGCAGACAAACAAAAACAGTTTCTCTTTAGCAGACAGTGTATAAATCAGGCAGTTACACTTTTCTATGCAGGGGACAGACAGTTCACAATTCATCTACTTTGCTAATCAGACCTTGTATCAGGAAATCTCTCAGCAGCTTACTCCTCCTCAACAGCCAGGCTCCATGTGTCTACAGCCTGGGTTTTAACACACCTTGATTAGGCAGCTGGGATCCAACTAATTGTCCTGAGGTTCCCAGCTGAAGTTAACCTAGTCAGTGCTGCACTGCAGACTAGACATAGGTTTTCCAGGCATATAACTGGTGGCTTTTATTTACCCTGTCACAGCAACAAAAGAAGAAAGAAAGCGCAGGACCTCTCATAGCATAGTATTTTGATAAAATGTACATCGGTAAAAAAAGATGGTGAGTTAGGCACGTACACAAATAGAGTAAATATGAGCGTTTGGGTACAATAACCAGAAATCCAGCTGGCACGATCTGCTTTCCACTTCTGTTAATGGATGCCAGGGGGTCACAGTGGACCTCCTCTCGAATGGCACTGGCACCTGCCTCCGCACCTCGGTGTCCCCAAGATTTGGAAACCGCTCTGAAGGAAGCCGTCCAGCCACCGGCTCACTCGCTGGAAAACACCCGCTGTTGTCGGCGTACTCGGTACTCAGTAAATTGGTATATTTACCAATATACATTTTATCAAAATACTACGCTATGAAAGGTCCTGTCCTTTCTTTCTTCTTTTTTTTTGTTGACAATATGTCGCTGTCTAATAGTGCCCAGCGTGGCCCTTTTTTACAATCTAAGAACAGGTCCCCTCCTGTCACCTTGAACTGTCGTTGACAGCCTTTAGAAGCAAAAAATACTTTGCACTTCAAAAATATAATAGAAAAGGAGTGCCCCCCTGCTGCCCAGGCGGTTCATACTGTAAGTTACCATGTACAACTCACAGCAAGTTACAGCTTTCACTCGCTTATCTCTGCATGGCAGCCACTAAAGTTTCAATTCTCCAAGGAAACTGAAAACAGATAAGAGTAAAACATGCTTTGAATCAATTATTTGGTGCCCGACCTTCCAGAAATCATTTCATTACTGAAGGTGTCACATTAGAAAGAAACATGTCTGGTCTTTAACACCAAACAAATACAAAACATGTAGTAGAAAACACGTTACAGGCCCTTTCTATATATTCATATACTGCATTTAACCCTTTTAGCACAGAGTCAGAAGGGTATTACTGTAAAACCCCTGCTGCAACCTGATCCAACGCAAAGGACCTTAACCCCCTGTGCCAGATGCGTTGAGAAAAAAATCCCCACATAAATAATGTTGTACTGTATAATGTTATTGATAAATTGTATTCCGATAGTTATAGTGTGTCATTACCATACTTTGTCAGATTTACTAAGCCGCCCAATATACGTAGGGGGTTATTCAGTGAACTGAGATTATGCTGATTCAAACAAATATTCCTTAAACATTGCAGAAAGAAACGTAAAAGTCCAAAAAAGGTGCAAAATAATTTAGTGACAAGAAATACATTCCTTTTTTACATTTATATATGGCACCAATAATATACACATCACACATTAAAATACAGCAAAATATGTGAGTGTACTGGAACTTTTTTTGCCCTGATTTTTACTTTTTAGTTAATGGAACATTTATTTTATTTATAAAATGTTTTACCAGGAAATAATACATTGAGAGTTACTTCTCGCTTTCAAGTATGTCCTGGGCACAGAGTTATGATAACAATGCATGGTTACATTATCTGAACAGGGTTATAACATTATATATAAAGACATTGCATGCACAGTTAAAGATAATATATATTATGGGCGTATGTAACAGTTACAGACCAGATTAAAATGTGAGACAGCGTTAGTTTTGAAAGAACTTAAACTGGAGAGTCTCAGGTAGATTTTTCCAGTTTCGGGGTGCACGGTAAGAGAAGGAGGAGCGGCCGGATACTTTGTTGAACCTTGGGACCGTCAACAGTCTTTTGGAGTTAGATCTCAGGTGATAAGTGCTGCGTGTGGTAGGGGTGAGGAGCTTGTTCAGATAAGCGGTAGCTTGCCCAGAAAGTATTTGAAGGCAAAATGAATTTTGCCCCTAGACTCAAATGAGTTGCAGAAGGTGTCTAGTTTGCTAAGGTGAGTTTGGGGTGCTGTACCATATACTATGTCTCCATAGTCTATAATTGGCATTAGCATCTGTTGTGCAATGCGCTTTCTGACCAGCAGATTTAGGGAGGATTTGTTCCTATAAAATACACCTAGTTTGGCATAGGTTTTGGATGTCAGGGTATCAATATACAACCAAAATGTTAAATGGGAGTCAAACAAAGAACTAGATTGGTCATCACTAGAGTCTAGGCGCAAGGTTCACCTTTCCTGTCTCACCCTCAAATACTTTCTGGGCAAGCTACCCAGCTACCTGAACAAGCTCCTCACCCCTACCACATACAGCACCTATCACCTGAGATCAGACTCCAAAAGACTGTTCATGGTCCCAAGGCTCAACAAAGTATCCGGACGTTCCTCCTTCTCCTTCCGTGCACCCCAAAACTGGAACAACCTACCAGAGACTCTCATATCCACCACCAGCTTAAGTTCTTTCAAATCTAAGGCTGTCTCACACTTTAATCTGGTCTGTAACTGTTTCATACGCTCATAATATATATTTTCTTTAACTGTGCACGCAATGTCTTGTATATAATGTATACCTTGTTCATTTATGTAACTGTACTTGTAACCATGTATTATTTGTTTTACTCTGTGCCCAGGACATACTTGAAAACGAGAGGTAACTCTCAATGTATTACTTCCTGGTAAAATATTTTATAAATAAATAAATAAACCATATACCCAGATATTTAAAACTGGTGACAGGGGCTAGGATGGTATTAGAGTTTGTGCTTATCTGAAGCTCCATCATTGGAAGCTTTAGAAAATGTGCCTTGGTCCCAAATACCATTGTTACAGTCTTGTCAGTGTTTATAAACAGTTTGGTTTGGGAAATCCAGCTTTTAAGTCTCGAAAAATCAGATTCAAGTACGTGTTCAAGGTCAGAGAGGCTAGAGCTGTGTGCCTATAAGATCACTTATTATAGAAATGCTTTGTTCCCTTTTTGGGCTTTATGTTTCTTTCTGCAGTGTTTATTCATACTTTTTCCTATTTTTTTTTTATTTTTTAGATATGACATTTTTGCTAAATGTTTGTGAACTTTAATAAAGAACAATTGAGTGAGAGTTCATATGGGTAAAGTCTGAGTATTGAATAAATATCAATGGTGAAACAGCCGCCCTCTGGTGGAAAACAAATGAATAGGTAAATAGAAACAAAAATGACGAGTAGATATAATACAGATAAATCATAGAGGTTCTGCAAAAAACAAGTTCAACGAACGAGTGTGTTAGCCAATTAAAAGCCTTTTTGACTGAAAGAATGCCTTGGGGGAGAGCGCGGGACCTCTACATCTGCCGCGCCCCCCCAGAAAATCTTCCGTGCCCCTCAGTTTGCGCACCCCTGACTTACACGACTACGAATGTCCCTCCCCGTCCTATTTGACGGAATCGCCACTTTTAATTATTTCTCAAATTATAAGATAAATAATTCAGAATTTGAAGCATTGGCGCTAGGAGTAGAAATAGCGAAGCTGAAAATACTTAAATTAAAGCTAACTATCCAGAGATGTTTTTTTTTTTATCAAAAAAGACCTTGAAGAATGGAACAGGTATCGCTTTTCATGGGTTGCACCCGCTCAAACCTATGTATGTAAATAGGTGGTACAGAGATGGGGCACTAGAGGAAATAAACTAGGAATAGCGAAAAAGAATACCTGTCACAGAGGTAGGATAAAGCCCCAGTTGCATGCACTCTAGACTCTGTGTTAGTTGAAAGACTGAATGACAGTGCAGGATGAATCCCAGTAGATAGGAATGGATATCAATGTCTGGACAATTACAGATATAGAATAAAATGCCCGGAGAGATATCTGCTGACCCCTAGTGGTTGTATAGTAATGTGAGCATTATCTTTAATATTTAAATCACTAAACAAATACAGAGGTCAGCTGATAGTGTTGATTAAAAGAATGAATAATTGAGCGCACGGGAACGTATAGTCACAGTGGCTACTACTCCACACACTAGCAGGGTGCACCTTTAAAAATGTACGAATATGGATAGGGAGAATTGCCTCTGTAAAGATGAACATCCTTCCATGATTATTATAGTTCTTCCAAACTCTTCCAATAAGGGTTCCCCCCCCCCCCCCCTCGGAGCTTAAAAATATTCAGAATAGAATTTTCTAATTTATATGGAAAGTCAAAAGACCTAGAGTGGCAAGATCAGTAATGATTGCCCGAAGAGCAAGCAGAGGTATGGGAGTCCCTGATATTGTCAAATACTATCATGCTGCCCAATTAAAACAAGTAGTGATGTGGAACAATGTCCCAGTGACTTGCTGCTGGCTGGGAATAGAGTCAAGCTACTTGAGCCCTCTCCCTCTGGCAGCAGCTTTGTGGTCCGGGTTGGGGGGGTGAGAGGTTCGCAGGGGAGCTTAAACTAGGATCGATGAGGTGTACATGGGAGATATGGGCCAAAAACAAAAATAAGTATTCTCTGTCTCTATCCCCATCTTTATTGACCCCTCTTTTTGGCAACCCTGAGTTCTCCCCCTGGGTGCTCACAAAAATATCTCAAGCAATTCAGAGATTTAGATATTGTATCCGCGGCTGATCTGGTGGAGAGTGGGAAAATCCTAACCTATCAGGAGTTAATGCAGAAATATCCAACGCTGAACTTACACGTTTTCGGCTTCCTCCAGATCAGACATTTTCTGCGGACAATATCGCAGGAGGCAGGCTTTTCGGAATTGACACAATTTGAAAAGCTATGCAGAAAGGGTCGGTATCAGAGGGGGTTGATTTCGGGAACATATACGGGAATGGCTTCTTCAGCAACCCCCCAAAACCATAATTATATGTTAAAGTGGGCTAAAGACCTCAATATAGAAATAGATAGCGACGACTGGAGGGAAATCTGGGAATCGGCAGCCAAAACTTCAATTTGCACGACTACAAAAGAAAACATATACAACATTTTATTTCAATGGCATCTGACCCCGAGTAGGCTGAGCCAGATCTTCCCAGGACCACCCGACCTTTGTTGGAGAGGATGTGGCCTGAGAGGAGATATGGTCCATATATGGTGGATGTGCCCACAAATTCAGAAATTCTGGGTCATGGTTCAGAATACCATACATGAGTGCACAGTACTGAGAGTCCCATTTGATTCTCTGACCTTTTTGCTGGCCAATCCTATAGAAGAGCTTCAGACACCTGTGAGAAAGCTAGTCTCCTTCATATTAACAGCGGCCCGCTGTTCCATTGCAGCAGCATGGAAGATACTAAACGCTCCATCCAGAAGCACGGTTTACAAAAGAGTGAACGGGGTCAAGCTTCTGAAAAAACTATCTGCCCAGTTAAATCAGAACCTAGATCGTTTCCATAAGATATGGGAGCTGTGGCCCAAGGACTAGAACCACCCCATTGTTGGGTTAAAAGGAAAATACCTCAGACACAAAAACAAGATGAAATAGAAAAAAAGTCTCGTAGCCTCACCCACTCCCCCCCAATCTCCTTCCCTTGGCTCCTTCTCCCCTTAGTCTGCGTCCTTTCCCACCTCCTCCCCTCCTTTGGTCCTCCCATTACTATCTTTTCTCTTATCCTATCCTTTCTATTCTCTAAGAAGACTTGGCAATTAAGCAATATAAAGTAAAAAGCAAGGATATATCCAGTCTTGTTCGGAGAAAAAGAGAAAACTAGGAAAATGAAACCTATGTTATATAATCCGGTTATAACTGGGGGAAAAGGTGTATTTCCGTGTAAGTACTATTTTAACATTAGTGATACAAATAAAACACTACAAAAATCACTCTAAATTAAATATAGTGATAAATTACATAGTTACATAGTAGATGAGGTTGAAAAAAGACGTAGGTCCATCAAGTTCAACCTATGCTAAATTTAGATAACAGATACTTTATCCTATATCTATACTTGCTTATTGATCCAGAGGAAGACAAACAAAAAACCCCATTAAGGGGAAAAATTAATTCCTTCCTGACTCCAAGAATTGGCAATCGGATTAATCCCTGGATCAACATCCTTCCCATGTATACTTATTTGGTATATCCCTGTATACCTTTCCCATCTAAAAAGATGTCCAACCTTTTTTTGAACAAATCTGTTGTATCTGCCATCACAGTCTCCATGGGTAATGAATTCCACATTTTAACTGCCCTTACTGTAAAGAACCTGTTCCTTTGTTGCTGGTGAAATTTCCTTTCCTCCGACCTTAAGGGATGGCCCCGAGTCCTTTGTACTGCCCGTGGGATGAATAGTTCTTTAGAAAGCTCCTTGTATTGTCCCTGAATATATTTGTATATAGTTATCATATCCCCTCTTAGACGCCTCTTTTCTAATGTAAATAAATCTAATTTAGCTAGCCTCTCCTCATAAGTTAGAATGTCCATCCCCTTTATTAATTTGGTGGCTCTTCTCTGCACTCTCTCTAGTTCCATAATGTCTTTTCTTAGGATTGGTGCCCAAAATTGTACTCCATATTCAAGGTGTGGTCTTACTAAAGCTTTGTAAAGGGGCATAATTATGTTTACTTCCCTTCCATGCATTGCCCGTTTGATGCAAGATAAGATCTTGTTTGCCTTTGCAGCTACTGCATGACATTGGGCACTATTGCTAAGCCTGCTGTCTACAAGCACTCCTAAATCCTTCTCCATCAAGGATTCCCCCAATATATCTCCATTTAATTTGTAAGTCACCTTTTTATTCTTGCATCTCAAATGCATAACCTTACATTTATCTGTATTAAACCTCATCTGCCATTTACCTGCTCACGTTTCCAGTCTCTCCAAGTACTTCTGAAGAGAAATTACATCCTGCTCTGATTCTATTACCTTACACAATTTAGTATCATCAGCAAAGATGGAGACTTTGCTCTCGATCCCAACCTCAAGGTCATTAATAAACAAGTTAAAAAGCAGGGGTCCCAGTACCAATCCCTGAGGTACTCCACTCACGACTTTAGCCCAACCTGAAAAAGTTCCATTTATGACAACCCTCTGTTGTCTGTCCTTTAACCAGTTTTCAATCCAGGTGCATATATTATTACTGAGTCCAATTTTCTTTATTTTGTACACCAACCTCTTTTGTGAAACCGTATCAAAAGCCTTTGCAAAATCTAAGTAGACCACATCAACTGCATTACCCTGGTCTAAATTCCTACTTACCTCCTCAAAGAAACAAATAAGGTTAGTTTGGCAAGATCTATCCTTCATAAATCCATGCTGACTATTACTAATAATTTTGTTTTCCATTAGGTATTCCTGAATATTATCCCGTATTAAACCTTCAAGTAGTTTCCCTACTATTGAAGTCAGGCTGTTGCAGGGTACATGCAACTACACACGCGGGTTTCTTGACAAGGCTTATTTATTTAGCCTTAAAAGATATACCGCACACAAAAACAAAAATAGCTTTTCATCAGCAAACAAAAAGAAAACTGGCTTTTTCTTCAGCAGACAAAACAAAACAGTTTCTCTTTAGCAGACAGTGTAAAAATCAGGCAGCTTCCCTTTTCTATGCAGGAGACAGACAGTTCATAATTCATGTACTTTGATTACAGGCCTTGTTTCAGTAATCTCTTCAGTTAGCATACTCCTCTCTCCTCAACAGCCAGCACCCATGTGTCTACAGCCTGGGGTTTTAACACACCTTGATTAGGCAGCTGGGATCCAACTAATTGTCCCGAGGTTCCCAGCTGAAGTTAACATAGTCACTGCTGCACTGCAGACTAGACATAGGTTTTCCAGGCATATAGCTGGTGGCTTTTATTTACCCTGTCACATTCCTCCCCTGTTAGTGTGTGGCTGGGAATATGCACGGCTGAAGCCCGACCATCCAGCCCTTCTCTAGAAAAGAAGTCAGCATTTGCGTTCTCTTTTCCCGGCCTGTGCTGAATCTCAAATGAGAAGGGTTGGAGGGCCATATACCACCTAGTCAATCTAGCATTAGAATCCTTCATACTATTTAACCACTTCAGTGGAGCATGATCCGTCACCAAAGTAAAATGGACTCCTGCCAGGTAATGCCTCAAAGCCTCGATTGCCCACTTTATTGCGAGGCACTCTTTCTCAATCACTGAGTAGTTTTTTTCCCTCTGGAACAATTTCCTATTCAGGAAAAGGATAGGGTGTTCAACTCCCTCAAACTGTTGTGACAATACTGCCCCTAGCCATATCTCTGATGCATCTGTTTGCACTATAAAAAGGCTGTTGAAGTCCAGGCTTCTAAGGATGGGACCCTCTGATAGACACCTTTTTATGTCCTCAAAGGCTCTCTGACAATCCCTTGACCCTACCACTTGTGTAGGGGCACACTTTTTTGTGAGGTCCGTTAAAGGGGCTGCCACTTCCGAATAGTTGGGGATGAACCGCCGGTAGTACCCTGCTAAACCCAGCAGAGAGCGTACCTGCGTTTTTGTTTGGGGGGTCGGAACTTCTTTCAGGGCAACTACCTTGTCGGCTAGTGGCCTTACTTTTCCACCTACCACTGCATACCCTAAGTATTTCGTTTCCGCCTTACCCAGGGCACATTTCTTAGGGTTGGCTGTGAGCCCTGCCTCTCTTAGAGATTTGAGGACCGCTTTCAGCCTATTTAGATGGGCCCGCCAGTGTTTACTATAAATGACAATGTCATCTAGGTAGGCTGCGGCATAATTCCTATGGGGCCTCAGTACCTTATCCATGAGTCTCTGAAATGTGTCTGGGGCTCCATGCAGTCCAAATGGCATTGTCACAAACTGGTATAAACCCATGGGAGTGGCAAAGGCTGTTTTGCATTTGGACTTTTCCTCTAAGGGTATTTGCCAGTATCCTTTTGTCAAGTCCAGCGTGGATATATATGCCGCGTTACCAAGGGCGTCAATTAATTCGTCCACCCTTGGCATCGGATATGCGTCAAACTTGGATACCGCATTGACCTGTCGGAGGTCCACACAAAATCTTACCTTCCCATCGGGTTTAGGGACCATAATTAGTGGACTACACCACTCACTGCATGATTCCTCAATCACTCCTAAGTGTAACATTTCTTGTACCTCCTTCTCTACCAGAGCCCTACGACTTTCAAGCAACCTATAAGGACGGGAAAGTACTTTTACCCCAGGTGCTGTCTCGATTGCATGGGAAATAAAGTTAGTTTGTCCTGGTAAGTCAGAAAAAACATCATGGAATTGTGTAATTATTGCTAACAAGTCCCCTTTTTGTTCAGAGGACAACTGTTTACCCATTGGGATTTTATCGTCACTCACGATGTTCTCCCGTGGAGGCTGAGGACCCAAGTCCGTTTCCTCCTCCACCGGGTGGATGAATAGAGACCGCTGCATCTTCCAGGGTTTCAGCAAGTTCACATGGTAAATTTGTTTACCCTTCCTGGACCCTGGTTGAGCGATCTCGTAATCCACATCACCCGTGCGGCAGAGTACTTCGAATGGGCCCTGCCATTTGGCTAGGAGTTTGCTCTCACAGCTGGGTAACAACAACATAATCTGATCTCCTGGGTGAAACACTCTCATACGAGCATTTTGATTGTAATGTCTCTCCTGACTGTCCTGGGCTGATCTAAGATTCTCCCTAGCAAAATGCCTGACCACATCAAGGCGCTTCCTAAGGTCCAATACATATTGCAGGGTATTCTTAGAAGGGGACCGCTGTTCCTCCCAGGACTCCTTTAGGAGGTCTAGGATACCCCGGGGTTGGCGGCCATACAGCAGTTCAAATGGAGAGAATCTTGTGGAGGCCTGGGGAACTTCCCGCACTGCAAACAGCAGAAAAGGGAGAAGTTCATCCCAGGCTCTCTTCTCTGAATCTACACATTTTCTCAGCATCCCTTTTAGAGTTCGGTTAAATCTTTCCACCAATCCGTCAGTCTGTGGATGGTAGACCGATGTCCGAACAGACTTGACCTCTAGTAATTTTAAGACATCCTGCATCAGTTTAGCCATAAAATTTGTACCTTGGTCTGTCAACATAACCTGGGGAAGTCCAATCCGTGAGAACAGCTCCAACAATTTGTTGGCTACTTGCTTCGCCATTGCTGTTCTCAGGGGGAACACCTCAGGATATCTTGTTGCATAGTCAACTATTACAAGAATAAACCTGTGTCCTTTCGCAGAAGGTTCTAGAGGTCCTACCAAGTCTACCCCAATCCTCTCAAAGGGAACTGACACCAAGTGTAGAGGAACCAAAGGGGCTGGTTTTTGTCCCTTCGGACTAGTTAGCTGGCACTCTGGACATGCCGCACATAACTTAGCAATATCACTATGCATCCCTGGCCAATAGAATCGGGACAAAATACGGTCCAATGTTGCCAAGGGACAGTATGGGCTAGAGTGAACACAGATTTAACAAACGCCTTGGGAACCAATATCTGTCTGGTGACCTCCCCTGTTTGTGTCTGCCTATTCACCCTATACAGGATATCATTTGATAATTCAAAATGGGGGAATACTATCACCCCCTGTGCATTCAATATCTGCTCATCAATTTTTACCACCTTATCATACTGTCTAGGAAGGACTGGGTCTTCCCTTTGCCTCTGGCAAAAATCAGGGAGGTATAGGTCTGGCAAATCTCCAGGGCCCATATCCCCCTCCCCCTGGCCATCCCCAGCCACCACTTGTGACTTCTGGATACTAGAATGGTCACCTTGAGACCCAGATTTCTGCATCCAGTCCTGTTTGTCAGAGTATCTTTGCTTCCGAGTCTTTGGAACCCGGTGTCTACTGGGAAAAAGATCTGCCGAGAAGGGGAACAGTTTGCCAGGCTTCTCCTGAGCCATAGAATAAGGTTCCTCATGAGAGACTGGAGCCATTAGGTCCGAAAGAAAGGCCAGTCCCGGCCGAGCACAACGGGGGCAGGGAGCCAAGGAGTGAATGCAACTTCGAGGTAGGCCTCCTGACCTTTTACCTGTAGCCGGATTTTGGCCGTCGGATACCGTTTTACATCGCCGTGTATACATTCTATACTCCATGAAGAGTCAAAAGAACACACGTTAGGCGGTAACAGTTCCTGGAAGACCAGAGTTTTCCCAGAGCCCGAATCTACAAGGGCCTGGACGGTTTTTCCCCCAACCTGGGCTGGAAGTAGCCAGGGCTTGTAATTTTCTCCGGTGAAAGCCGAGGCAACGGTCCTGCTGAAGGAACAATCCATCTGTTGACAGTCCACATGCCGGTGGCCTTGTTCTCCGTAGGCGGAACCTGGAGAGGGTTCCCTCGCAGGAGGGTGCCGCGGATAGCGTTCCGCTGGACCGGATACTAAAGACCAGGCATCTGGTGGGTCCTGTGGGCGACGTCCTCGGAAGTTCCTCTCGTTTGGCGACAAGCCAACATCGGGAAGGGGATGAGGGTCCCGGCGGTGCCCGGCGTTTTGACTTCTTCCTTGTTGGAAGGACTGCTCCTTTCGAGGCACTTGGCGGTTGCGTATGGAGGGGCCGTAGTTTCCCCGTTGGTCCGATCTCCCTCTTTGGGCGTCCACAAGCGCCGATAAAGCCGGATTCGTAGGGTCCAAGACACTCGCCTGGTCCTAGGCCCAAAGGAAGTTCTCAACGAGTCGGACCGCCAAAGCTAGGGTATCAGCAGCATGGCGTTTTACCCAAGAACGTGCGGAAGGGGTTATTACTTGTAGGAATTGTTCCAACACAACTTGTTCCAGAACAGTTTCCTTAGTGCAGGCCTGCACAACATACGGCCGGCGGGCCCAGCCCGCCTGGCCTCTCTGTGCGGCCCGCGAAGACTCCGGCCGGGCGCCAGTTAATTAAATAAATTTAAAAAAAAAAAAAAAGTTTTAAAAAATGGCGGCGATACCGCCAACCCCCATCCGGGTTTTGCGGTGCGTGAGTTGGCGGGGGCAGCAGCATGAGGAGGATGCGGGAGCCGTGAGTATTTTTTTTTTCAATAGCAGGATGCCGGGGTGAGGGGCTTTAGAGTAGAAGGTATTGGTTGGAGGTCATAGAATGCCGGGGGTGGGGTTTAGTACCGGGGAGAGGATGTGCTGAGCTAAGGTGTGTGTGTGTGTGTGTGTGTGTGTGTGTGTGTGTGTGTGTGTGTGTGTGTGTGTGTGTGTGTGTGTGTGTGTGTGTGTGTGTAACGGGCTGCTGCTGCAGGGGAGGGGGAGTGAAAAATGGGCAGCTGCAGGGGGGTGGGGGTGGGAGTGAAAAACGGGCTGCTGCATGGGTGGGGTGGGGGGGGGGATAGGTGTGAAAAACGGGCTGCTGCAGGGGTGGGGGTAGGGTGACCAGATTTTGAAAATGAAAAACCGGGACACATTTTTGTTTTTTACATAACAGTTTATTTATTGTAGTACACTTATACTTTACTACCATTAGTTCTTGTTACATAGTTACGTGTGTGTGTGTGTGTGTGTGTGTGTGTGTGTGTGTGTGTGTGTGTGTGTGTGTGTGTGTGTGTGTGTGTGTGTGTGTGTGTCGGATGACCTCACTAATCGAACAAATAAAAACCCAGATGTGAATGATTCTGTACCCATTAACCATTGTCAGAATGCCCCCTCTTCACAATTTCTAAAGCAGCAATCCCGCCCGAGATCTTACCTAATCTGCAGTCCCTCAAGGTACTATACTGGAGGGGAGGCATTCCCTACCTGTCTTCCAATGTCTCCCGCGTGATTCTTGAGTCAGATCTGGAAGAAAGTAGATTACTTCGGTGTAGGTATACGCCAGTTAAGATAAGACAGGGAGGGTGAGGGAGACAGGGAGGGTGAGGGAGTCAGGGAGGGAGAGGGAGGGAGGGAGGGGGAGGGAGGGAGTCAGGGAGGGAGAGGGAGGGAGTCAGGGAGGGAGAGGGAGACAGTCAGGGAGGGAGAGGGAGACAGTCAGGGAGGGAGAGGGAGACAGTCAGGGAGGGAGAGGGATGGAGTCAGGGAGGGGGAGGGAGGGAGTCAGGGAGGGAGAGGGAGGGAGGGATGGGGAGGGAGGGGGAGGGAGTAAGGGAGGGAGAGGGAGGGAGTCAGGGAGGGAGAGGGATGGAGTCAGGGAGGGGGAGGGAGGGAGTCAGGGAGGGAGAGGGAGGGAGTCAGGGAGGGAGAGGGAGACAGTCATGGAGGGAGAGGGAGACAGTCAGGGAGGGAGAGGGAGACAGTCAGGGAGGGAGAGGGAGACAGTCAGGGAGGGAGACAGTCAGGGAGACAGTCAGGGAGGGAGTCAGGGAGGGAGAGGGAGACGGAGAGGGAGTCGGAGTGGGAGACAGACAGGGAGGGAGACAGACAGAGAGGGAGACAGACAGGGAGGGAGACAGACAGGGAGGGAGACAGACAGGGAGGGAGACAGACAGGAAGGGAGACAGACAGGAAGGGAGACAGACAGGGAGGGAGACAGACAGACAGGGAGGGAGGGAGACAGGGAGAGAGGGAGACAGGGAGAGAGAGAGGGAGACAGAGAGAGGGAGACGGAGAGGGTGAGGGAGAGGGAGAGGGTGAGGGAGACAGAGAGGGTGAGGGAGAGAGAGAGGGAGAGAGGGTGAGGGGGAGAGAGGGAGACAGAGAGGGTGAGGGAGACATAGGATGGAGACATTGGAACGCTGCGACGTTCGAAATGCATTGGATGGGTCTTTTGCCACATTAAAGTGCCCTTTTAATCATTTTTTTGTCCTGGTTTCTTCCTGCTCCGTTTGTGCTGGTGCGCTTTTTGGTCTCCCTTTTCACTGATACACACACACACTGATACACACACACACTGATACACACACACACTGATACACACACACACACTGCTACACACACTGATACACACACACTGATACACACACACTGATACAAACACACTGATACACCCCACCTCCCCCTGCACCGCCTGCCAGCGACGGAAGTCACTGCTCGCCGAGCCCGTGGACCGGACGGGGGGAGAACCCGCCCACCAGACCGGGCTCCGCTCTCTCCCACCTATCGGGGATAAGGCCACGCGCCTGGGCAGAAGCAGAGAGTTCCCCAACAGCAACCCCACACTGTCCCCATGCGCGCGCGAGGGAGGGAAAGTGTGCGCACGAGGGAGGGGAAGTGCGCACGCGAGGGAGGGAAAGTGCACGCACAGGAAGGAGGGAAAGTGCGCACGCCTCCAGCCATCCGTGCTCGCGCTCCCGCCAACCCTACCTACCTCTCGCAGCAGCAGCAGCCACAGGGAACGGAGGCAGAGGGGGGGAAAGCGGCAAACAGCCAACGGCTGTCCCCGCTGAGGCCCGCTCCCACCTCCCTGCCCGCGCGTGGGCCGCGGGGATCGGGGGAGGAAGCGGAGAAAGCCCCGCCCCCGGCATCCTCCAGCCAATCACCTGCAGCCCGGCATATTATAAGCCCAACCCCCTGAAATTAAAAAAAATACTCACCGGCCGGGCTGCCGCATCCTCGCGCCGCCACCGCACAAAACAAACGGGACCAGGGAGAAAAACCGGGACATTGCCGGGACGGACTGGCAGCTGGGACAACACAGAAAAAAACGGTACTGTCCCAGCAAAACCGGGACGCCTGGTCACCCTAAGTGGGGGGGGTGTAAAAAACGGGCTGCTGCAGGGGTGGAGGGGGTGTAAAAAATGGGCTGCTGCAGAGGTGGGGGGGTGTAAAAAATGGGCGCTGCAGTGGTGGGGGGGTGTAAAAACGGGCTTCCGCAGGGGTGGGAGGGCGTAAAAAACGGGCTGCTGCAGGGGTGGGGGGGGTGTAAAAAACGGGCTGCTGCAGGGGTGGGGTTGGGTGTAAAAAACGGGCTGCTGCAGGGGTGGGGTGTAAAAAACAGGCTGCTGCAGGGGTGGGGGGTGGGTGTAAAAAAACGGGCTGCTGCAGGGGTGGGGGGTGGCTGTAAAAAAACGGGCTGCTGCAGGGGTGGGGGGTGGGTGTAAAAAACAGGCTGCTGCAGGGGTGGGGGTGTAAAACGGGCTGCTGGTGGGGGGGGCAAATGGGTTGCTGTGGGGTGGGGCAAACGGAGTGGTGTGGTGGGGAGAAGGGGAGGGGGTAGAAGGGGAGTGGGTAGAAGGGGTGGGGGGAGAAGGGGTGGGGGAGAAGGGATGGAGGGAGAATGGGTGGGGAGAGAAGGGGTGGGAGGAGAAGGGGGAGGGAGAGGTGGCAGAAGGGAGAGAGGAGGCAGAAGGGGGAGAAGGGAGAGAGAGGGGAAGAGATAGGGGGGAGAAGGGAGAGAGGGGGGCAGAAGGGAGAGAGAGGGGGGAGAAAAGAGAGGGGGGAGAATGGAGAGGGGGGGAGAAGGGAGAGGGGGAGAAGGGAGAGGGGGGGAGAAGGGAGAGGGGGAAGGGAGAGAGGGGGGGAGAAGGGAGAGAGGGGGGGGGGGAGAAGGGAGAGAGGGGGGGGAGAAGGGAGAGGGGGGGAGAAGGGAGAGGGGGGAGAAGGGAGAGAGAGGGGCAGAAGGGAGAGGGGGGAGAAGGGAGAGAGAGGGGGAGAAGGGAGAGAGGGGGGGAGAAGGGAGAGAGAGGGGGGGAGAAGGGAGAGAGAGGGGGATGTGACGGTCGTGAGGGTTTGGCCCAGGATTAAAGGGGTTACACCCCAATTGGCCACCCTCTAACCTCACCAGGGAGACAAGGGGTTAACTGGGCTGAGGCCCAGACGTGTGATTTAACCATTGTCATAACCTGAAAATGTATATTCCCTGTTCCCCCATGTTTTATTGTTAATCAGTGTCTGCATCACACACACACTGGGATCCATCCGGGAGCACAAGGGTTAATAGTGGTATAGTGATTATAGCCCTTTGTGTAACTTTCCCGCCTTTTCAGGCACCATTTTGCAGGTTCCCATAGGCCGCCATTAGGGCTCAATTCTTTCTAATGGTGAATCTTGCTGAGGAGTCCTGTTCCTGAGAAGACCAGCAGATGGCGTCCGAGAGGGAGAGCGGCGGTTTCCCATTGAAAGTCAATGGGCGCATTGACTTCAATGGAGAAATCCTCGAGAGAGCTTTCCAGGAACGAGTTGGCTGCCGTCCAAACCGCTTAACCGCAAAGCGGATACATTTTCAATAGGAGAGCTTTGATCACTTACAAGTCGAGTTCAACGACAAGTGGCGTGGGAATAAACAGTTCTAGGGCACCTAGGAATAAAATTCTTTCTGTCCCTAGTTCCTAGACCTCCCCCCACTCGACCACAACCGGGTCCCCGTATCCTGGACCCCCGATAAGGGTCGAACCGAGAACAGCGGGCCACGCCATAGGTTCCAATGGCGGCGGCAGAAACAGCTCAGGAAAACGGCTAAGTGTGAAAAGCTGAATATTGGTCTTCCATAGCTCCGGTTCCGGAGGGCCCAGAGAGTCAGGGTTTGGGGTATCTGTAGCCACTGCTCCGGCATCGCTGCAGAACCATCCTTGACCCGCTTGGGCCAACCCGACGGAGTATGGACCCCCTTGAAGGTTCGGGACTTTTCCCATAGACTCCAATGGCGGCCAAAACCCATTGGTCGGCTACGGCGGAAAAACTCCATTGACTTCAACGGCGGCCTCGCCCCGTTGAAAGTCTATGGCGGGGATTCCCGTAGCCGCCAATGGCGGCGGTTTGCCATTGAAAGTCTATGGCGGCGAAGCCCGTTGTTTTCAATGGGGATTTAGTGAAAAAAACGTGATTTCATTTACAGCGGAGATTTATGTATTAAAATGTAAAACGGTTTTAAGTGTATTTGTGTATCTCCGGTTTCCCAGGTCGTAGCAGGTCGCAAATTGGACCCTAGGGTTTTCCAGTTCCGGCATTGAGAACTGGGAAGTTTGGACCTGCTGGACCCAAAGGAACCGGATATTTTAATATGTTCATGTTTTATCCAACATACTGTGTTTCAAGGTATGGGTAAAACCCAGAGGAAATTCCTTTGCATACCAGGGTAGCATATGGCCAGAAAAGGCGACCCAATGTCTAGGACTTAAGTATGTTTCAAAGGATTTTGTCACCTCTACTGTTTGCATGAGGGTGGAGACTACTCAAACCAGAGCAGTCTTCAAGTGTTCCAGTTCACACCTCACAACAAAGGATTTCCTGCCCGGTACTCCGTTTGGTAGACTAGCTGGCATTCCTGAGGTAGAGGAGGGGTTATAGAAATGAGACCCCAGAGCTCTACTGCGCATGTCCCAACAAGCAGGGGGGCATGGATCAAAATGTGTTCCCAGGTTAGTGAGTGGCTGGAGGTAATTGAAAACCAATCACCTGTGCTTAAGGTTAAGGATAGGGCCACAAAAGGTATATAATCTGTGGTCAACCCCTTATCCAGTGTTCAGTCTGTTCTATACCATCTTGATTGCTGAGAGAAACGCTATGCACTGTCTTCCTGCCAGAGGTCTTTTCATGTCTTTGGTGTCTTGATGACTATGAAGAGTGCTGTATGAACTGCCAGTCCAGATATGACTGCTTCATCATTTCCATTTTTTTTTTTTTTAATAAATATTTTTCCTTTATTGGTGTCATACAGCGGGTAGGTACATGTTACAGAAACTGGCTAACAAGCCAACTTGTATATACGGCGCAGTACATGTACATTACATGGGAGAGGTAAGCGACACACAATAATCCCTTTTCCTTTTTTCAGTGATGAAAAGGAGGGGGGGAGACGAAGGAAGGGTGGATAGTTGGGAACGACTTTGGGAAGAGAGAGGGGGAGGACGGGGGGGGAGGGTATGGGGGGGGAAGGATTTTGAGGTTCGTCGGTCGGGGGGGGGGGGATGGGTGTTGCTGTAAGGTTTATGTGGGGGTTGGTAGTCCTGGCCAAGGTTCCCAGACTGAATAAAATTGTGGGATTTTTTGTTTCAGCATTGCCGTCAGTTTTTCCATAGTCATAATTCCGTCTATCCTAGAGATCACTGTCCTTCTGGAGGGGGCTTTAATTTTCTTCCACGCCGCCGCAACACAGCATCTCGCAGCCGTCAATATTGCCGCTGTGAGTCTGGCAGCAGGGGCAGGGAGGTTGTCGATTGGTTTTCCCAGCACGTAGGTCAGCGGGTCCAGGGGTATTTCTATATCCAGGGTCTCGGTCAGGAGGCCCTGGATCCGGGACCAGAATCTTTGGATCTCCGGGCATGTCCACCAAATATGGGGCATGTCCCCCCTTTGACCACAACCTCTCCAGCATTCGTCTGAAGTGCCTGGGTAGATTTGGCTCAGTCTACTCAGGGTCAGGTACCAGTGGAATAATATTTTATAGATGTTTTCTTTTGTGACGGAACAAATTGATGTTTTGGTGGCTGCCTCCCAGATATGCTCCCAGTCCTCAAGGTCCAAGTTGGTATTTAGATCTTCGTTCCATTTCTGCATATACAGGTGACTGGGGGGGGGGCTGGGATGCCTCGAGCGTTTTATATATCTCCGATATGAGGCCCTTTTGGTATTCGCCTTTGAGGCAGAGGGTCTCGAATCTGGAGCGCGGCGGGAATCTTAGGGTAGGGGACTGGGTTCTAAGGAAGTGTCGAAACAGTAGGTATTGGAATATGGGTAAATCGGGGGACGAAAATTTAGCTCTTAGTTCCGGGAGGGGCATGGCCTCGTCTTTTTCCAGCAAATCCGCAACCACTCTGATGTTTAAGCCTTGAAATTGGCTGAATTGGGTTCGGGCGCACCCGGGTGGGAAGTCCGGGTTCCCGAATAAGGGGGTCAATTGAGAGGGGGTTGAAGCTAGGCCGTATTTCCCTTTGGTTTTTAACCATGTCGACCACGTGCATCTCATAGCCCCGAGGCTAAGTCTCAATGATTTCTTGTTTTTGTGGGATGGGGACCACAATAGAGTTGGGAGGGTGTTCGGGGACGCGTGGTGTGTCTCTATCTCCAGCCAGCAATTGGAGGTGGGGGGGCTGTTCCATACTACCGCCTGCCTCAATTGGGCTGATTGGTAGTATCGGAGTATGTCCGGTGCCCCCAGGCCCCCTCTCGTCCTCGAGGCCAAGAGTACTGACCGTGGGACCCTGGCTCTCCGTTGTTGCCAAATAAACCTTAGGATATGGGCCTGGATATTCCTCAGTTCTGCTAGTGGTACAGGGACGGGGAGGGTCTGAAAGAAGTAGAGTAAACGGGGTAGGATATTCATTTTGGTGGATACTATTCTTCCGAACCAGGAGATCTGGTGGGTTAGCCAGGTCTCTAGATCTTTTAAGATTTGGCGGAAGAGGGGGGGGTAGTTAATTTGGTATAATGAGTTATATGAGCTCGCTATTTTAATTCCAAGGTACTTGATATGGGAACTATTCCATTTGTATTTAAATTTCTTTTGTAGGGCTGACCAAACGGGGTTCGGTAGGGAGATGCTGAGCGCCTCCGACTTGTCAGTATTGACTTTATAGTCTGACAGTTGGCCAAATTCGTTGAGGAGTTTTTCTAGGTTAGGGAGGGAGGTGAGGGGGTCTAACATGGTGAGGATTATGTCATCGGCGAACAGGGATATTTTGTATTCCCTGTCTCCGATTGGGATACCTTTAATAGTGGGTTCAGTTCTAATTCGGGCGGACAGGGGCTCTATGGATAGGGCGAAAAGTAAAGGGGAGAGGGGGCAGCCTTGTCTAGTGCCGTTTTGTATTTTTATTGGGTTGGAGCGGCCTCCCGGGAGTTTTAGTAGGGCTGTTGGGTTAGTATAGAGGGCCCGGACGCCAGCAAGAAATGGTCCGGAGAAGCCGAATTGGCTCATCGTTTGGTCGAGGTAGGACCATCTGATGCAGTCAAAGGCCTTCTCCGCGTCGAGGCTTAGTATCAGGGCCTGGGATTGTTTGAGGTGCACGTGGTCTATTATATCAATAATTTTGCGGGTGTTGTCAGAGGCCTGTCTTCCTGACACAAATCCCACCTGGTCTATATGAATTAGTCTTGGGAGAATAGGATTCAGCCTGTTTGCGAGAATTTTGCTGAAAAGCTTGAGGTCGGAGTTTAGCAGGGATATTGGGCGGTAGCTGCCGCATTGAAGTGGGTCTCTGCCCTCTTTATGAATAATAGCCAGATTGGCTGCTGACATAGTGTCTGGGATCTGTTGATCCTGCATGAAGGAGTTGTACATTTCTAGGAGATGAGGGGACAGGGGGCCTACAAATTTTTTATAATAACCGTTGGTAAATCCATCCGGTCCAGGTGTTTTAGCTATTTTCGAGTGAGGATATTGCTTTTTTTAGTTCCTCTTGAGTTATTTTCTTATTTAAGAACTCGAGTTCTTCTTGTGTGAGGGATGGGAGGTTGCATTTGGTTAGGTAGTCGGAGGTATTTTTGGCGTTATCCTTTGGGTGGCCAGTGGGGGGAAGGTTGTAGAGATCCGTGTAGAACTCTGCAAACTCACTTGCGATATCTTTCTCATTATAAGAGATTAGGCCGCTTTTAGTCCTGATCTTTGTGATCTGGGTCTTTGCCTTCATGCCTCTTAATTTGGAGGCCAAAAGTTTGTCCGCTTTGTTGCCCCTATCGTAAAACCGCTGTTTGGTCCATTTCAGGGCTCTCTCTACCTCGTCAAGTTGAAGCAAATCATTTCCATTTTAAGTAAGTGTCTCTATTTTGCCTGTTATTTGTACATTATTGTGTGTTCACCTTTATCAAGGAATAAATTATATTTTATCATATCTAAGTCTCGTCCCAGTTCAGACCCAGTTATAAATATATATTATCTTATATATATTTATGTGTGTGACTATACAGCCTGCCACAAAGTCACCGTGACAGGCTTGTATATTAACTGGTGGCAGCGGTGGGATTGAACTGGACCTGGATTACAGTATTCTGTGGGGTACTGTAATAGAGTGGGAACTCGATGGTAATTGCGAGTTCCTGAGACCAAAGATATTGAACACACGGTGTACAACATATAACACAAGATATGGCACCTCCTCACTGTTCCCCTACTTGTGAGAAGCATTGCCTCCAGAACCAAAGTGCCGGCCATCCGTCTGACTGGAGCCGGGCACCAAGACTGGAGGAATGCATCAAGTCGGCGCGGGGACCAGCAGCCAGCATGGCTGAGAGAGAGACAGCGATCGGTGAGCATGAAACCCGGCAGGCTGAGCAAAGATCCACAGCTGCAGCTGCTGAAACCATCAAACCGCCCGGAGAGCAGGGAATGGACCCAGCTCCGGGACGGCAGAGACTGGTGGAGGGAGCGGGTGGTCTCGGAGACCACAGAAGTCTTGCACCAGGTGAGGTAACGGCCGTTGCGGTGGCCCGTCCATTTTCCCTGAAAGAGCTAGCACTGGTGTGTGCGTTGGGCAAGACGTGGTTCCCGGCGAAGTGGACTCAGTTCCTGGCGTCGGTACCACACCGACCCGCTTATCCCCTCCCAGAGCCCGGCGCTCAAGCAACTCCACTCTGGACTCCATTGCCCCTTGCTGGGGTTAGTCCACCGGTGGCGGAGAAGCACCGGCAGCCGCTGCGGCACTGCCAACGAATGGGCCACAATAATGCACAGTGCCCTGACTGTGCGCGGTCGGGCGAAGAAGCCCCTCAGGGCCAGCGCTCACGAGCTGCGGAAAAGATGACCCAGTTAGTGGCATCCTCTGATGGCAACCCTCCTCGGGACGTCTCCTGGAGAACCTGGACGGGCTGCATCAGCAACAGCGGCGGAGAACAGCGGCCATCCACTGGATCCCGGCGGAGAACCGGCGGCGGCGGAGAAGAAGCCGCCACTCCGGCATCCTGCCGGCGGCAATTTTATTTGGGGGGAGGGTTGGGGTGTGCGGGAGGTGGGTGTTTCACATTGTTTGGCGGAGTCGGCGATTCCCAGAGATGACCGGAGCCCCACAATCCACGCCAGCGACCCTGCATCACGCCGGGTACTTCTGCGGCAGCTACCCGGGGCTCGCCCATGGCGGCGGCAGAAGAGCCGCGATTCCGGCAATGTGCCGGAGCCCTTTCTGAGTGGGGGGAGGGACAGGGATTGCGGGAGGGGGTTTTGTTACCTGGTTTGCATGGAGCTGTGTTTCTCCACAAAGACTTGGGACCCCGGTCCTGCATCGTTTCCCCTGTGCCAACCCCGGGCGCTGCGGCGACCCGTTGCTTACCGGCCCAGATGTTGCAGGCGGCGGCCACTCTAGTCCCCCTGCAATTGGGACCAATGAAGGTGGCGGTCTCTGCAGGGACCAGCGAGGTAAGCCAGACCAAGTCGCAGACTGACCCTGACTTATTTTTCCCTATGACTGTACCCTGTTGTTTCACTCTAGGGGTGACTGGGGGGTGGCAGGAGATGGGGGCACCAGGGGAGGGGAAAGAAGGGCAGCTTGTAGGGCAGTCAGAATTCCCCATTACCCTGGCAGAGCAGCAAGGGGACTCTCAGTTAAGAGCCCCACTGTTGCAGCCTGGCTATGGCCCGGAGGTAACAGGGGTTGTGGCAAAGTTAGACCACCCCCAGATTTCAGGGGTAGTGGCAAAGTTAGACCACCCCCCGATTACCCGCCGGCCAGAAGCTAAGGTGGGTGCATCTGCACCAGCAACCCTGAGCTCATCCCCGGTAATGGGGAGACATTGTCAGGGAGATGGCCTCACTCAGGTATCCCTAGGATCCAGGCTAGGATTAGCTAGGGAGAAGCGGAGTGAGGGGAGGCTGCAGGTAGGTAGCCAGCATCAGATCTCAGTGGGAGAAAAAGGGCTAGTGGTAGCCGAGGAGGGAAAGCAGCAGGTATTGCAGCTAGAATTTCCCATTACCCTGGCAGAGCCTCAGGGGGTGCCGCAGATCAGCAACCCCCTGTTGCAGCCTAGCTATGGGCTGGGTGTATCCTGGGCAGCAGCAAGCTTGTGCCACCCCAGGGATACCTGCCAGCCAAGAGCTAAGGCGGTTGTATCTGGAGAGATGCCCCTGAGCTCATCCCTGGTAAGGGGGAGACAAGGACAGGGAGGTAGGTGCACTCAGGTAGCTCCAGGGTCTGGGTTAGGATTGCCCAGGGGGGAGAGGAGTGCAGGTGGGCTGCAGGGAGGTAAGCAGCAGGCTGAGGTGCTGGGCCTAGGGGAGGCTAGGCAGGGAGACACTGGGAAGCAGGGAGAGCTAGGAGGTCAGTGGGGTGTTAGGCAGCTGGCAGAAACTAGGGATGGGCTAGGTAGGCAGAAGGTCCCTTGTTCTGACTGGCCAGGAGAGACCCCTCTGACAGGTTCCCCTGGGTTCCCAAAGGAGGGGCTGTGGGTAGAAAGGCAGCCAGGGAGGAGAGTCAGGAGTATAGCAGAGCAGCTACAGGTGGGCACAGGGCCAGAGCAGGTAGGGTCCCTACAGGATAGTGACATAGCTCTTTCCCAGACTTGGTTGACAGGAAAGCGACGGTCTGTGCTGGATAGCTGGTCTCCTGCAGGTGCAGAACCATGCCAGTCTCTGGGCAGTGTGCAGCCTGGTCTGCAACAGGGCCCCTTCACCATGGACTTGGTTCCCAAGGCACTGGGTGGGGGGCAGAGGGAGGCAAAGGAGAATGCCCGGCGGCCACGGTGGAGCCCTGCTCCACAGGATCTGTACTTTACAATCCACTGTGGCCAGGACAATGTACTGGACAATGCCGGAGGACAATTTTTCCAGGCTAACCCCTCAGGACTTATTGAGTGCTTCAAGGGCGCCAGTGGTACCCCAGTGCCTGGGGGAGGCGACTGGGGCACCAGGCACCCATTGAGCAGGGGAGGTGTGACGGTCGTGAGGGTTTGGCCCGGGATTAAAGGGGTTACACCCCAATTGGCCACCCTCTAACCTCACCAGGGAGACAAGGGGTTAACTGGGCTGAGGCCAAGACGTGTGATTTAACCCTTGTCATAACCTGAAAATGTATATTCCCTGTTCCCCCATGTTTTATTGTTAATCAGTGTCTGCATCACACACACACTGGGATCCATCTGGGAGCACAAGGGTTAATAGTGGTATAGTGATTATAGCCCTTTGTGTAACTTTCCCGCCTTTTCAGGCACCATTTTGCAGGTTCCCATAGGCCGCCATTAGGGCTCAATGCTTTCTAATGGTGAATCTTGCTGAGGAGTCCTGTTCCTGAGAAGACCAGCAGGTGGCATCCGAGAGGGAGAGCGGCGGTTTCCCATTGAAAGTCAATGGGCGCATTGACTTCAATGGAGAAATCCTCGAGAGAGCTTACCAGGAACGAGTTGGCTGCCATCCAAACCGCTTAACCGCAAAGCGGATACATTTTCAATAGGAGAGCTTTGATCACTTACAAGTCAAGTTCAACGACAAGTGGCGTGGGAATAAACAGTTCTAGGGCACCTAGGAATAAAATTCTTTCTGTCCCTAGTTCCTAGACCTCCCCCCACTCGACCACAACCGGGTCCCCGTATCTTGGACCCCCGATAAGGGTCGAACCGAGAAGAGCGGGCCGCGCCATAGGTTCCAATGGCGGCGGCAGAAACAGCTCAGGAAAACGGCTAAGTGTGAAAAGCTGAATATTGGTCTTCCATAGCTCCGGTTCCGGAGGGCCCAGAGAGTCAGGGTTTGGGGTATCTGTAGCCACTGCTCCGGCATCGCTGCAGAACCATCCTTGACCCGCTTGGGCCAACCCGACGGAGTATGGACCCCCTTGAAGGTTCGGGACTTTTCCCATAGACTCCAATGGCGGCCAAAACCCATTGGTCGACTACGGCAGAAAAACTCCATTGACTTCAACGGCGGCCTCGCCCCGTTGAAAGTCTATGGCGGGGATTCCCGTAGCCTCCAATGGCGGCGGTTTGCCATTGAAAGTCTATGGCGGCGAAGCCCGTTGTTTTCAATGGGGATTTAGTGAAAAACTGTGATTTCATTTACAGCGGAGATTTATGTATTAAAATGTAAAACGGTTTTAAGTGTATTTGTGTATCTCCGGTTTCCCAGGTCGTAGCAGGTCGCAAATTGGACCCTAGGGTGTCCCAGTTCCGGCATTGAGAACTGGGAAGTTTGGACCTGCTGGACCCAAAGGAACCGGATATTTTAATATGTTCATGTTTTATCCAACATACTATGTTTCAAGGTATGGGTAAAACCCAGAGGAAATTCCTTTGCATACCAGGGTAGCATATGGCCAGAAAGGCGACCCAATGTCTAGGACTTAAGTATGTTCCAAAGGATTTTGTCACCTCTACTGTTTGCATGAGGGTGGAGACTACTCAAACCAGAGCAGTCTTCAAGTGTTCCAGTTCACACCTCACAACAAAGGATTTCCTGCCCGGTACTCCGTTTGGTAGACTAGCTGGCATTCCTGAGGTAGAGGAGGGGTTATAGAAATGAGACCCCAGAGCTCTACTGCGCATGTCCCAACATGCAGGGGGGCATGGATCAAAATGTGTTCCCAGGTTAGTGAGTGGCTGGAGGTAATTGAAAACCAATCACCTGTGGTTAAGGTTAAGGATAGGGCCACAAAAGGTATATAATCTGTGGTCAACCCCTTATCCAGTGTTCAGTCTGTTCTATACCATCTTGATTGCTGAGAGAAACGCTATGCACGGTCTTCCTGCCTGAGGTCTTTTCATGTTTTTGGTGTCTTGATGACTATGAAGAGTGCTGTATGAACTGCCAGTCCAGATATGACTGCTTCATCATTTCAATTTTAAGTAAGTGTCTCTATTTTGCCTGTTATTTGTACATTATTGTGTGTTCACCTTTATCAAGGAATAAATTATATTTTATCATATCTAAGTCTCGTCCCAGTTCAGACCCAGTTATAAATATATATTATCTTATATATATTTATGTGTGTGACTATACAGCCTGCCACAAAGTCACCGTGACAGGGGAGAAGGGAGAGAGAGGGGGGAGAAGGGAGAGAGGGGGTGCAGAAGGGAGGGAGAGGGTTGGTGAATGGAGAGGGAGGGGGGGAGGTATGAGGAGGGGAGGGGTGAGGTATGAGGAGGGGGAGATGTAATGTTTTTTTCTGTAGCACAATAAGAAAACAGTTAAGTAAAAGTTGCGCGCTAAAAGATATTTTTTCGTGGTAGGTGCGCTATGGGTTCGGGGGGGGGGGGGCGCCCTGCTCCTTTCATTTGTCCCAGGCCCCATGATTTCTGTTGGCGGCTCTGTGGGTGATGTGAAGTGCAGGGGGGGAGAGGGTAATGGGTGATGTGAGGTGCAGGGGGGGAGAGGGTGATGGGTGATGGGAGGTGCAGGGGGGAGGGTGATGGGTGATTGGAGGTGCAGGGGGGGAGAGGGTGATGGGTGATGTAAGGTGCAGGGGTGAGGGTGATGGGAGGTGCAAGGGGGGGGTGATTTGAGGTGCATGGGGGTGATTTGAGGTGCAAGGGGGGTGATTTGAGGTGCAAGGGGGGTGATTTGAGGTGCAAGGAGGGTGATTTGAGGTGCAAGGGGGGTGATTTGAGGTGCAAGGGGGGTGATTTGAGGTGCAGGGGGGGGTGATTTAAGGTGCAGGGGGGGTCATTGGAAGTGCAAGGGGGGTGATTTGAGGTGCATGGGAGGTGATTTGAGGTGCATGGGGGGTGATTTGAGGTACAAGGGGGGGGTGATTTGAGGTACAAGGGGGGGGGTGATTTGAGGTACAAGGGGGGTGATTTGAGGTGCAAGGGGGTGATTTGAGGTGCAGGGGGGTCATTGGAGGTTCAAGGGGGTGATTTGAGGTACAAGGGTGGGTGATTTTAGGTGCATGGGGGTGATTTGAGGTGCAAGGGGGGTGATTTGAGGTGCAAGGGGGGAGAGTGATGTGAGGTGCAAGGGGGGTGATTTGAGGTGCAAGGGGGGTGATTTGAGGTGCAAGGGGGGAGAGTGATGTGAGGTGCAAGGGGGGAGAGTGATGTGAGGTGCAAGGGGGAGAGTGATGTGAGGTGCAAGGGGGGAGAGTGATGTGAGGTGCAGGGGGGAGAGCGATGTGAGGTGCAGGGGGGGAGAGTGATGTGAGGTGCAAGGGGGAGAGGGATGTGAGGTGCAGGGGGGGGGGTGATGTGTGTGCTGTGCAGGGGGGTATTGTGTGTTTGATGTGGAGGGGGAGTATTATGTGTGTGGGTGAGGGGGAGAGATGGGGGTATGAGAGATAGATGGGGAGTATCGCAAAGGTTGATAGTGAGGGGTTCTGGGGGAGATGAGGATGATGATGACGGGTGCTGGGGGAGATATGAGGATGATGATGAGGGGTGCTGGGGGAGATATGATGATGATGATGAGGTGCTGGAGGAGAGATGATGATGATGATGATGATGATGATGGTGATGATGATTTTACCCATGCGGACCAATTTTTTTTTCCTTGGAGCAGTTCGGCTTTTCTCACTGTACGAGGTGTGCAGGCCTGCCTTAGTGTGTTGCTCAGGTTGTATCCAGTGGTTACACAAGTCCAATAACCGCTGAGCTAGGACCCCAGGTCTCATCTTAGAGGTGTACTTCAGGTTCTGGAACTGCTGCCGGTAGGTCTCTGGGGTCAGACCTAAGCGATACAGTATGGCGGCTTTTACTTGTTTGTACTCCATTGCCTGGTCCGCTGGGAGGCCCTGATATGCGGCCTGGGCTTCTCCTATAAGGAGCAGGGCCAAAGCAGATGCCCAGCGATCTGCAGCCCAGCCCTGAGCTTCGGCAACCCTTTCAAATGTCAGTAGAAAAGCCTTTGGATCCTCGTTCACAGCCATTTTCCTCAGGAGGACCAGGGGTTTGTTCGCAAGTTCTGGACTGGCAGACCCCTGGAATGGGGTCAGCAGCTTGGCCATCCGCTCATCCTGTGCTGCCTGCTGCTGGGTTAGGAGCTGGGTTTGCTGCTGCAATAGTAGTTGGGCCTGCTCCTGCACTAACAATCCCTGCTGTTTGGTCTGCTCCTGCATTAACAGTCCCTGCTGTCTGGTCTGCTCGCACAGAAACTCTTTTAAAAATTCTTCCATTTTTCTCATTTTTGTGTGTGTGTGGCCCTTCAGCTGCAGGGGCCTCTCAAAATCCCGGCACTCCTGACACCATATGTTGCAGAGTACATGCAACCACACACGCGGGGTCTCTTGATAAGGCTTCTTTATTGAGCCTTAAAACATACAGCACACAAAACAAAATAGCTTCTCTTCAGCAGACAAAAACAAAATAGCTTCTCTTCAGCATAGAAAACAAGGCAGCTTCTCTTCAGCATGCAGGACACAGACAGTTCATCACACATGTACTTTGAAAACAGACCTTATAGCAGTAATCTCTTCAGTATTTCAGTCCTGTCTCCTGACCAGCTAGCCTGCATGTGTGTACAGCCTGGGGGTTTTAAAACACCTTGATTATGCAGCTGGGGTCAGACTAATTAAGCAGCCCTTCTCAACTGAAACTTAACCTCGTCACTGCTGCACTACAAGCCTAAACATAGGTTTGCCAGGTATATGGCTGGTGACGTTCATTCACCCTGTCACAGATTTAAATTGGGATTTTTGTCCACAAAAAAACAGCCCAGGCGGCCACTTCTGAGTATATAGATTTATCCCTTAATATTAAAATCTAAAAACAAGCCCTGTGCGTAAATGTAGAAAAAACATGATGTTGCTGAATAATATGCCAGGGTACTTTAACCTAAATTTTTAATCAGTTTCCACTGAAAGAAAATACAGAAGACTTATCTCAGCACTTCTATTGCATATGATGCATTGTTAATGGACAAGCTGTAGTTTTTTTGGCAAGCACATGGGCTCGGATACATCTTTCTTTATCTTCTAAGAAGCTGTGGGTTCGTAAATATTGTTGGAAGAGCTATCAAAGAAGCATTGCATTTTCCAACACAAATGTCTTTATTATCAGAATATGATAACGGAGACCTAAAATATTCCATTCCCTGATCCAGTTGCATATCCCATACAGTTTATAGACAAAACGTGAACCAGTAACATATACCTTTCCCAATACTTCTACATTTGTTTTGAGGAAAAAGGCAGGGTGCTGTCTTTCACCATTGCCACGATGCATCATCTACACACTAATATATAGTTGCTCGACTGCTAAAACTCTGACTCAGGCCCTCATTCTCTCCCGTCTTGATTACTGTAACCTCCTGCTGTCCGGCCTTCCTGCTTCTCACTTGTCTCAATAGAAGATAAAAATGTGTGATGCTCTCAAGACAATTGTGTAGTTTAAAAAAAATTTGCAATAAATTGGAAGACAACCTGTTGATATAAATATGTCCTATTGGATCAGGTAATCAGCTATCCCACAAGGCAATGAGGTAAGGATAGTTACCAGTTGATGATCCCTGGATATTGATTGAGGCAAAGCTGGAATGGACTCACTTGGGAAAGCAGATTCCACGATGAAGAGAAAGTCCTTGTAGGTATCCAGCACCTCCAGGTTGAATGTGCCTCCGTTATAGAAATCTTCACAGAAAGGGAGAGGGAAAAGAACGGAGCACTATCTCCAATGCTGTAAAAAACAGCCAATAAACCACAGGGTATGCGTTCCCAAAATGAAGCTATTTAATGGGTCAAAAAATCAGTTACAAAGCACACCAACGCGTTTCAGACCTTAGTGGTCCTTTATCAAGGTTGATAAAGGACCACTAAGGTCTGAAACGCGTTGGTGTGCTTTGTAACTGATTTTTTGACCCATTAAATAGCTTCATTTTGGGAACGCATACCCTGTGGTTTATTGGCTGTTTTTTACAGCATTGGAGATAGTGCTCCGTTCTTTTCCCTCTCCCTTTCTCACTTGTCTCCCCTACAATCTATCCTAAACGCTGCTGCCAGAATCACTCTACTCTTTCCTAGATCTGTCTCAGCATCTCCCCTCCTGAAATCCCTTTCCTGGCTTCCAATCAAATCCCGCATCTCACACTCCATTCTTCTCCTCACTTTTAAAGCTTTACACTCTTCTGCCCCTCCTTACATCTCAGCCCTAATTTCTCGCTATGCACCATCCCGACTCTTGCGTTCTGCTCAAGGATGTCTTCTTTCTACCCCCTTTGTATCTAAAGCCCTCTCCGCCTTAAACCTTTTTCACTGACTGCCCCACACCTCTGGAATGCCCTTCCCCTCAGTACCCGACTAGCACCCGTTCTATCCACCTTTAAGACCCACCTTAAGACACACTTGCTTAAAGAAGCATACGAATAGCACTGTGAACATTCTGAACACATGATACATAAAGCTTGGCCCCCTGCAGACGCACTTACCAGAACTCCTTCCTACTGTCTCTGTACGTTCTCCCTACCTACCAATTAGATTGTAAGCTCCTCGGGGCAGGGACTCCTCTTCCTTAATGTTATGTTTATGTCTAAAGCACTTATTCCCATGATCTGTTATTTATATTATCTG
Source organism: Ascaphus truei (assembly GCF_040206685.1). Lineage (NCBI taxonomy): Eukaryota > Metazoa > Chordata > Amphibia > Anura > Ascaphidae > Ascaphus > Ascaphus truei. The sequence goes on from NC_134484.1 coordinate 101,307,214, forward strand.
TTATTTATTCGATTACCACATGTATTACTACTGTGAAGCGCTATGTACATTAATGGCGCTATATAAATAAAGACATACAATACATATATATATATATATATATATATATATATATATATATATATATATATATATATACACACATACACATACACACACACACACACACACACACACACTTCGTTTTTATTTTATTATAAACTCCTTTTGTGTTAAAAAAAAAAAAGTGACAAGCCAAAAAAAACAATTACAGATTAAATTCATAATTTGTAAATAAGAAGCCATAGGGATAGTGCGTGTTTTCTGTTTATTTCTCTTTTCCTCAGGAAATAGGGTATGGAAGTATTGACATCTGGTTTGTTGCATATATATATATATATATATATATATATATATATATATATATATATATATATATATATATATATATATATATATATATATATATATATATATATATATATATATATATATATATATATATATATATATATATATATATATATATATATATTAGACATCTGCTTGTTTCTTCTATAACCCCTTGTGTTGCAGACATGCACTGCAGGGTTAATCTATGCCAGGTCAATAGGCACTGAAACAACACGTTACCCCTGCTCTAATGCAAAACCTGATGTATCAAAAATATATATATATATATATATATTATCTGGGGTTCCTGTCAATAATGATAATAATAATAAAACGACCAATACAGCTCCCCACCCTTCTACCCCTCTCTATAAATAATAAAGTTAAACTGGAAGTAGCCATCGTCTGCATAACAGGATCCTTCATTCCCTAATAAAGCACCTGTAGATGACACAGCCTAATACAGAAGAAAACAGGAAGCACGCAGGCGCCTCCCTCCAGCTGTCAAACTGCCCATCCACCTCCCAATGAACCACAACACACAGCTCCTAGCAGGGCATTGTGAGCTAAAAAGGCTTCACCGCTGCTTCCGGGTTTGCGCCGCTATGCAACCAGGGACTTGTAGTCCATCAGCTGCCCTCCCTAGATCGTGTCACCGCGCCTAAGGACTACAACTCCCATCATACCTCTGCAATACGTAGCCGCGACAGTAGGAGGGAACGGAGGCGTGACTGAGAGGGGCAGTTACGTCTGTCAACGGCTCCCCGGCAGCGGAGGAGAGGAGGGAGAGCGGCCAGAGGTTGCGCTTCCGCATTGGAGACCGGCCGGTGGGTGTTGTTGTGGGTTGTAGCGGGCGGCGGAGGAGGAGGAGGAGGATGAGCAAGCGGTGACCGTGTCCAGCCCGCCGCCATGTCACAGCCTCCCCCCTCGCAGATGCAGCAGAGGAGGAGGGGGGACCGCCGCATCTTCTCGGGGACCTGCCCGGACCCCAAGTGCCGGGCCCGGCTGTTTTTCCCGGCCCAGGGCTCAGCGAGCATCGAGTGCACGGACTGCGGGCAGAGACACGAGCAGAGGCAGCTGCTGGAGGTGGAGGAGGTGACGGAGCCGGACGTGGTGCTGCACAACCTGCTGAGAAACGCCCTGCTCGGCGTGGCCGGGCCCCCCCGGAGGAGCACGGATATGGTCAAAGTCATGGGGCTCTCCAACTACCACTGCAAGCTGCTGTCCCCCATCCTGGCTCGCTATGGCATGGACAAACAGACTGGCAAGGCCAAGCTGCTGAGGGAGATGAACCAGGGCGACGTCTTTGACTGCTCCCTGCTGGGCGACCGAGCCTTTCTCATTGAGCCAGAGCACGTTGACACGGTGGGCTATGGCAAGGACCGTTCGGGCAGCGTCCTCTACCTGCATGACACCTTGGAGGACATCAAGAGGGCCAACAACAACCAGGAGTGCTTCATCCCTGTGCATGTAGATGGGGATGGGCACTGCTTGGTACATGCAGTGTCACGGGCGCTTGTGGGCAGGGAGCTCTTCTGGCACGCGCTGCGGGAAAACCTTAAGAAGCACCTGAAGGAAGATCTGGACAGGTACAAGGCTCTATTCCATGACTTCATTGATGTGGCTGAGTGGGAAGACATCATCAACGAGTGCGACCCTTTATTCGTGCCCCCAGAGGGCGTACCGCTGGGCTTGCGAAACATTCACATTTTTGGACTGGCTAATGTTCTTCACCGTCCCATCATCCTGCTAGACTCCTTGAGTGGGATGAGAAGTTCTGGGGATTATTCGGCTACCTTCCTTCCCGGTCTAATACCGATGGAGAATTGCATGGGCAAAGACGGGCAGCTGAATAAGCCAATATGCATTGCTTGGAGTAGCTCTGGGCGCAACCATTACATCCCTTTGGTTGGTATCAAAGGCGTCTCTTTACCAAAGTTGCCTTCAAAATTGCTCCCCAAGGCCTGGGGCGTGCCTCAAGACCTGATAAGAAATTATATCAAACTGGAGGAGGATGGTGGTTGTGTGATTGGTGGAGACAGAAGTTTGCAAGACAAATACTTGCTCAGGCTAGTTGCTGCAATGGAAGAAGTATTCATGAACAAGCATGGTGTCCATCCTAGTTTAGTAGCAGATGTGCATCAATATTTTTACAGGAGGACTGGAGTCATAGGAGTTCAACCAGAAGAAGTGACATCTGCCGCCAAGAAAGCGGTTTTGGAGAACCGCCTCCACAAATGTCTTGTTTGTGGGGCTCTGTCAGAACTTTTGGCCCCTCCGGAGTGGTTGGCTCCAGGAGGAAAACTGTATAACTTGGCAAAAACAACCCATGGTCAATTGAAGCCAGACAAAAATTATAGCTTTCCTCTTAATAATTTAGTTTGTTCCTATGATGTTGCAAATGATGTATTGATACCCGACTATAACATGAGTAATTTGTCCAGTTGTAATTCGTGCCGCGGTACCTCTGTGCGTAGAGTCAAAAGTGATGCATCCATTGTGTATCTGGATGGTGACAGAACTAACACCAGGTCTTGTGGTGGCAAATGTGGTTGTGGCTTCAAGCACTACTGGGATGGTAAGGAATATGATAATTTACCCGAAGCTTTTCCTATTACATTGGAGTGGGGTGGAAGAGTGGTTAGGGAAACTGTGTACTGGTTCCAGTATGAAAGTGACGTGACTTTGAACAGTAATGTATATGACGTTGCAATGAAACTAGTTACCAAGCACTTTCCGGGGGAGTTTGGCAGCGAAATTCTTGTACAGAAAGTTGTTAATACAATATTGCACCAGACTGCCAAAAAAAATCCAGATGATTATACGCCAGTGGCTATTGATGGAGCCCATGTTCAAAGAATGGAGGACATTAAGCAGGAGCAAGAGTCAGAGATGCACCTTCCAACAAAAATCATTCTTACTGGTCAGAAGGCTAAGACTTTGCACAAAGAGGAATTGAACATGAGCAAAACAGAAAGAAAGCTTCAGCAAAGCATTGCAGACCAAGCAGTTGTGATGCAGAAACGAAAAACCGAGAAACTAAAACAAGAACAGAAAGGGCAAGCAAGGGCGTCATCCCCCGGAGCTGTACGAGAAGGTCCATCTTCTGCCCCTGTTACACCCACAAAAACACCTTACTCCCCAACATCTTCGAAGGAAAAAAAGATACGGATAACAACCAATGATGGGCGACAGGCAATGCTCACGCTAAAATCCTCAACAGCATTTTCTGAACTGCAGGAAGGAATAGCCAAAGAGTTTGACATCCCCCCCTACTTACAGTGCATTCGCTATGGCTTTCCACCGAAAGAACTTGCGCCGCCAAAGGATGGTATGGAAAATGAGCCTGTCCCTTTGCAACATGGTGACAGGGTGACTGTAGAGATTCTGAAGGGTAAGGATAAACCTGACCAACGCACATCAGCCCATTCTGCCCATTCTGCCCATGACATTACAGATGAGGAGTCTGCAGTGTCTGGCAAATCCATTTCCAAGGAGCTTCAGGAGCAGCTTGACAAGGAGATGTACTCATTGTGCTTACTGGCAACCCTTATGGGTAAGGCTTTTTGTTTTTTTTCAATAACTTATTTTTTTAACTTGCTAAACTGTGTTCTTTTACCATTTAGTGTTTTCTCTTGGCTCTAATATGTACAGTATCTCACCTTTACTTTTATGTAAATGGGATTTGCGTTGTATGCTTTTTTTTTTTTTACAGTGGTATATATGAAATAGAAAAACATTTAGGAAGAAGATCTGTATTTATACTAATAATGTATTTATAATGTTGTTCAAATCAAATGAAAGAACCTGAACAGGAAGCTATATCTCTGTCATTAATCTTCTATTAATAATCTTAATCCATAGCCTTTTATCTAATATTTAATGGGGGGAATTGTTGTTGTTGTTGTTTGCCCCGTTATAGTGCTAGAAATGTCTTCTGTATGGCCAACATGACGGGTATTGCATCAACGTATGTACGTATGCCAAATAAACACGTTTTAAGGGTTTAAAACTGAGATCTCTGCTATAATGTTTATTCAATAACTATACTTCCTTACAGTGCAAAGTTGGTGTTGTACCAGCAAAATAGTTGTTACATTTGTGTATATGTCAATGAGCTTTTAAATAGCTGTATATGTACACCGGGTTTCAGTGTCTGCGCTAGTTCAGGTGTACTAGTTTAAGATTTGTAATGTACATCTGAACAAGAGCCTTTATAGGTATTAGAAGCTCATGTAGAACTGCACCTATGAAGGACTCTTTTATTGGTCTACTGACAGGTATAACAATGTGCATGAAATAGTCTAAAGAGACTCAAACCGTGAAGCTGTAAATTCATTTAATCAAATATTGGATCATATGATGCCTTTATTATATTTGCAGATAGGCCAGCATAAACCTCAGATGTAATAGTTGATTAGTATAACTTCAAATAAATATTTTTTTCGTTTATCATATATTACTAACTTCCCTGTAGATGTTCCTGTAGATGCTAGTACTTTTATAATGCTTTTATCATTCACAATGTCCGAGTACAGCACATCACGTTATTATGCTGTATGTTGAATTTTTTTTGCTGCATCATTTTATTTTGACTGTTATTTATGGGCATATACAGTAGAAATCTAAATAAAATCTTGGCAACGTGACATCAACCTGTGGCAATAGAGAGAGCAAATGTAGTGAAACAGAACTAAATGTACTGTAGCTGCATGTAACCCATTACTTAGACCAGGGATATGTTGTGAGCTGCAGTGAGGGGGAGTGTTGGCTGCGATGATATCAGCTGTTGCACCACTGGATGTGCGCGTCTGTCTTCCAGCGATTACACGTTGTTTACTCCTGTTCTTTAATGTGTGTTCAGGGAATGGTGTTTTTCTCAGCAATGCTTTTGACAAGTCCATCTTCTGTTTCTAAGATTACCTGTACGCATTCGCTGAACAGCCCTCCTTTTAAATGTATCCACATGGGAAGGGGAGACATTCCTGTTGTGTATGTGTTGGTGCAAAGAAGCCAGTATCTACTTTTACCCCAAATAAAATATCTAGAATAAGGATGGTAACTGAAGCACCCAAAGGGAGAAATGGCAAAATATACATTGCAAAAAGTGAAAATGATCTTTTCTAAAGAAGAAGTTACAGGTTATGATAGAGAGGGAACTTGCAATCACACACCACCTAGATTGTGTGGGTACTATAGAGCAGGGGTGTGCAAACTGGCGGGGGATGGTTGGGGGCGCGGGTGGTTGTATAGGTCCCACGCTCTTCTCCAAGGCACTTAAAGGAAATTCCGGGGGATCGGGTGAGGCCTCTGCACCTTACCTTGTCTAAGGCGACGTGGCGTCACGTGACCCACCCGCAGAGGCATTTGCCGCTGAAAATAAGGTAAGGCGTGGGGCGCGAGCAGGGGGGCGCAGACTGAAAAGTTTGCGCCCTCCTGCTATAGAGTACGCCATCAAAAATCGGTCCAGTTGTTAGGGAAAAGTAGTAAAGATACTATACGATTCAGATGCAGTTTGAGCTTCCACACATTCTCCCTGGCGGCAGTGGAAGCACTGTATGCTAGGAGTGGATGCACTGTACTGTATGCAAGGAGTGGATGCACTGTACTGTATGCAAGGAGTGGATGCACTGTGCTGTATGCTAGGAGTGGATGCACTGTACTGTATGCAAGGAGTGGATGCACTGTGCTGTATGCAAGGAGTGGATGCACTGTACTGTATGCAAGGAGTGGATGCACTGTGCTGTATGCAAGGAGTGGATGCACTGTGCTGGATGCTAGGAGTGGAAGCACTGTGCTGTATGCAAGGAGTGGAAGCACTGTACTGTATGCTAGGAGATAATGGGGGAAAGCAGGATTGCCGGTTTGTCACGTGCTCACAAGAGATATTTTTATTTGCTCTACACTGTATGGGGGAGAGTTTTATAACTTTTTTTTTTATTGTCTGATTATACCCACTTACTAGGTTCACATTGCAAAGCCAGTATAACCATCATTGCACTGATGAGACCCAAAGGGTTGAAAAGCTGTCTGTGAATTGGTATACTGGCTATGCACTTCTTTAACCCATACTGTGCTGAAAAGCTGTGTAATGCGGCAGGAATAAGCTTCTAGAGATCAATGTTAAACTAGATAAGAAGTAAAGAGTGACACACTCTGCGTGCTGATTTGCATGTCATTACCCAGAATCCCTGGCTGCAGTGGAAGCATTGCATGGAAAGACGGTCTGCAGACCTGTCTGAGACGTGAATATGCCCACAAGTGGTATTTTTATTTACTGTACTCCAGGATTTTGAGAATTTAAAAAATATATATTTTTCACTTTTTGCAACAAATATTTAATTATTTCCCTTTGTGTGTTGCAGTTACATTTCTGTAAGATTTTTCTGAAGCTTCCATGCTGTCTGAGCAAATGCCCTGGACATTGTTTGCATGTATAGTATATATTTGTTAAGTAATCAAAGGGTGTTTTTCATAGAGCAATGCAAGACAGATGCGAATGAGTCAAGCTTCTAGTGCAGTGTCTTTCAACAGGGGTTCTTAGGACCCCTAGTGTTCCCCTGGGCATCCCTAAAGGGCTCCCTGCAATTTTCCGGTCATTTGAAAATTGTACCAAATGCAGAAGAATTTACAATGCATCTGATCTTGCGCTATTAGAGAGGGTTGGGGTTCCTTACAATGCATCTGATCTCAGACACACTATTAGAGAGGGTTGGGGTTCCTTACAATGCATCTGATCTCAGACACACTATTAGAGAGGGTTGGGGTTCCTTACAATGCATCTGATCTCGGACACGCTATTGGAGAGGATTGGGGTTCCTTACAATGCATCTGATCTCATGCACGCTATTAGAGAGGGTTGGGGTTCTGCAGAATTTAACAATATAATTACAAGATTCCTTGACCAAAAAAAGATTGGAAACCGCTGATCTAGTGTAAAGTGAAATATGCCTGAGCAGCTGAAGTTGAGCAAGGTTTGAGTTATACTTAACATATAAGGTTAGCACGCATGACCTGGCAAAGGAAGATAGGGCACTTTTTATTATTTGCTGTGACTAAAATGGTTTGTCGTCGTCCTAACCATTCACTCACTTGAAATGCTATGCAAGTTTTGCAGAGCTGCAGCAAGCCCAGATATCATTTCAAACAATCTTCCTGCGTAACATATACATCTGTCTAGTATTGTCCGTTATTGAGTTATGGAATTATACCTCCTGTTCTGTAGTGAACTAAAATACATTTCTTCAGCAATTAAAGCTGTAGTCCCACTTAAGACTGTAGTAGTGGCAGGGATAGGTTTCTATGGATTAAATTATGGTGACTGATTTAGACTAATATGAATATTTGTAATATTTATTTCCCAAATAGAGGGGACCATGAGGCAGGGAGTGTTGGTTATTTATCTTACTATTTGTTTTCTTTATTTTCTCCCTCTCAGAGAATCGGCTATGAAAGGGAAAATAGAGCCAGGTTCCTGGTATATAATAACTCAAGCAAAATACAGAAGCTAAATTAACACACAACTCACACTCGGCTCGCAGTGTTTAAAAACATTTCCAAAACTACTTAAAGCTGCAAACCATCCTGTGTGTGTGTGTGTGTGTGTGTGTATATCACACACACACACAAACACACACACACACACACACACACACACACACACGATGGTTTGCAGCTTTAAGTAGTTTTTAAACACTGCGAGCTGAGTGAGTTGTGTGTTAATTTAGCTTCTGTATTTTGCTTGAGTTATTACATATCAGGAACCTATATATACCTACAAAAAAGGCTTGTTACATTATAATACATTAAAAATGTCATTCAGGGTTGTTTAAAAAAATAAATGCTACAAGTATTTTCTCATAGTACAGAACGTGTGTGTGTGTGTCTATAAACAGCATCTGTGAATTTGTAAATGGTTGCTATAGAAACAAAAAAGGCTTGTTACATTATAATACATAAAAAATGTCATTCAGGGTTGTTTTAAAAAAAAAATGCTACAAGTATTTTCTCATAGTACAGAACGTGTGTGTGTGTGTGTGTGTGTGTGTGTGTGTGTGTGTGTGTGTGTGTGTGTGTGTGTGTGTCTATAATATATATATATATATATATATATATATATATATATATATATATATATATATATATATATATTTTATAGACACACACACACACACACGTTCTGTACTATGAGAAAATACTTGTAGCATTTTTTTTTTAAAACAACCCTGAATGACATTTTTAATGTATTATAATGTAACAAGCCTTTTTTGTTTCTATAGCAACCATTTACAAATTCACAGATGCTGTTAATATTCCTGCAGCCATTTCATGCATAGCCAAGCCTAATCTTTGCAGATCGATCGGTAACTTAGCTAATTACTTATCATTTGTCTGGATTGTTTTGATGCACATATTAAAGGGGTAATTTTTATTTGTATTTTTTTAAACGGCAGCGTGGACTGCTGCTTTAAAACGTGTGTGTGTGTGTATATATATAGATATATAGATATAGATATAGATATATATATATATATATATTTGTGTCTGTATAAAAATGTAAAAAAAAAGAATCAGTCACCAAGATTTATCCCATCAAACAGATGATTTCCATTAGTTTTTCTTGGTCCTGGACAAGGAACTGCATCTTGAAAAGGATTCATTAAAACTTCTGACACTTCACTGGTTCTGTTTCTCGACATGATTCATCTTTCTGTATATTTAGATTTTTACTTTGAAAAAACAAACCACAACCTCAGAGAAAATGGAAGGAGCAATCTCCCGTAAAAATGTTGTAGCAATATGTTACAGCGAATGAATTTACGCCTTTAAAAAAAATAGAGAATTCTTTTTGAAGTCGCCATTTTGAACGTTCCGTGGTTTTCTTTTTGTTTGGGAACTCTTGACAGGACAGGAGAGTCGGGCTGGCAGGAGGTCCATTGTGAGATGGGGGGCAGTGAAACCCATCCTACACCACAGGTTCCATTGTTTACGAGAATTGCCTTGGTCAATGTAAATCTAGCGGTTATTTTAACCCATTCGCTGCCAGAGAGCCCTGCAACGCATTGCTGAGTTGCAGGCCTTTCTGGTAAACAAAGTATTAGTTCTGTGTAACTGCACATGAACATTTGTTTGGTCTATCCCGATATTGCTAAAGACTTTTAGGAACTCGAACAAATAAATCAAAATATTGCACAACCAAAGTTAGCTGTCCAAACTGCCCCAGCGACAGGCTTGTATCTATCAGAACATACGACCCATGCGTGGTTGTATATCATTATGTAGTATGTGCATAGCACTTCACAGCAGTAATACACGAGGCAAAATAATATAACACATAATGGGAATAAGCACTTGAGACATAAAAGTAACACTAGGAAAAGGAGTCCGTGCCCTGAAGGGCTTACAATCTAAGTGGTAAGTGGGGAGCACTTGGGCAGAAGGAGGGCGTTCTGGAAAGTGTCTGCAAGGGGTGATGGTCTGTGCATATGAGGAGCATATTATCAGCCAACAGAGCTACAGTACCCATATGTTTTGTTAAAGAGGTGTGTTTTAAGTTGGGCATTAAAGGTAGAGAGAAAGAGGGTGCTAGTATAAATTGTTATTGATAAGGTTGTTGCTTCAGCGTAGCTTGAGTTGTCCCAGTGTGGCTTTGTTTATCAGGTGGGGTACCCCTGTGTGAGTTCTTGTAGACTGCGAGTTTCCTGCGATTCTACTTGTTTTATGACGATTCCTGTTTTTTCTTTTGCAGGAGAAGATGTTTGGACCTATGCAAAGGGGCTTCCTCACTTGTTCCAGCAAGGTGGTGTTTTTTACAACATCATGAAGAAAAACATGGGTACAGTAATGCTTTGTTTTTTCCCCCTTATTATTATGAGCTATGGTTGTGCAACCTGAGCTAACAAAGGTCACAAATGATGCTTATTTATTTGCCCAGAGGCTGTATGCGCCTCTTCAGAGACACAAGGCAGAATCAGGCGCTTGGATCATAAAAAGAACTGAAGGTCATTTATAATCTAGGAGCCTGAACCTTTTAACTAGCAATTAAACATTGCAATAAATGTCGTCATACTGTATAAGAAACTGCACATGCTGAAAGAGCAGCACGTTGATCCTATGGAGGCCTCATGGTGAGAATTGGCCACTCAGTGCCTCTAGCTGTTCAGTTAGGGCTGGGACCCGCTGCGCCCGGCGGCTCGGGCGGCCGCACGAGCGTTCACCACCAGCAGGGGAATCCTCCCGAGCCGGTCCCAGTCCCTCCTCCCTGCACGGCTCGCTACACGCTGTGACGCGTCAGCCGCCAGGGGATTCAAGAGAATTGTAATCCCAAGCAGCGACGCGTCACGTGGTGTGGCTGTGAGCCAATGAGGAGGGGAGGCTTCGGGGAGCGGGGAGGAGAGTGTGGAGTGAAAGCAGCGATTTTTAAATAAACTCTGCAGCACCAAGGAAGTCCCCCCTGCTCCCTCCCACAGACTCTCTCCTCTTGGTGGGTGGGGTCCCCCTTCCGATTCCCCCCCTGCTCCGATTCAACCCCCCCGTATGTATTTGTGAGTGCCTGTCTGTGTGTGTGTATGTGTGTGTATGTGTGTGCCTGAGTGCCTGTCTGTGTGTGTGCCTGTCTGTGTGCGTGCCTGTCTGTGTGTGTGCCTGAGTGCGTGTCTGTGTGTGAGGGGCTGAGGATTTGAGGGGCTGAATGAACGGCTGACGGGCGGTCCCGCCCCCTCACGTCATGGCCGCGCCCCCCCCACCCATTTTGGCCACGTGCCCCCCCCCCCCCCGCTCGCAAAAATGGTCCCTTTGGACCGGAAAAAGCCCCAAGTGCCTCTCCACGCGCCGCCTGTCTGCAGTGCAGGCGCGTGGTCTGAGGCAGCGGGGCCTTGGCCTTACATGGTTGGACGTGAGCTACCATCTCTACTGTGAATGTGGAACACGGGGGGGGAGAGGTTATTTGCTACACGGCGATGAGTGCCGATAGGGGCACAACAGAGAGAAAACTTCCATGGGAGTCGGTGCTTTCTCAGCATTATGTCCATTTAATGAATAACCCCCAATGTGTTCACTCTATAGAGTTGAGATTTGTATTCCTCTTTTAATGGAAGTTTTTTTTTTATCTTTAAAGAAAAAACCTACTAAACAAGTATTGGGCTCTCCGTAATTACACTGCCTACTGACCAATTCTGAACGGCAATATAGAAATCCCTGCATAGGAAACAACATGCTGGGGATTTGTGTAGGTTAAAGAGCAGAGAGGGTGAGCAATATGCCAATTGATAATTTAGAGCAGGGGTGCGTAAAGTTTCCACCATGCACCCCCCTGTCTCTCCTCCCCTCCGGCTCGTCCCCCCCCTGCACGGCTCCCGCGTCAAATGACGTCGCGTGGTCATGTAACGTCAAGTGACCCCGCGCCATAATTTGACACCGGGTTGCCATGGAGATGTCACTGGAAGGGAAGTAAAAGTTACAGAGGCCTCACGCGATCCCCGGCATTTATTTAAAATGCCTGCGGGGAAGCGCGGGGCCTCTGTAACAGCCGCGCACTCCACTTTACGCACGCCTGATTTAGAGAACAGTGATGACGCTGGGCAAATGTGTCTTGAAAGAAGCAGCATTGTTACATTGATATTAGTTACATAGTGAATCGCGTTCATAACTTTATTGGAAGAGGAGACGCCACAAAAAAGGCCCACCAAACCCCCCCCCCTCCACACACCCCCAAAAAATGCAAGTGTTAATTAGAAAATGAACCGCTTATTCGGGGTAAAGCTTCTATTCAACCTATTTTTCACAGAAATTAATATTTACTTAAGTTTTGTCCCAGTGCATACTTCAATTCGACATCACAAGTTGTTAACTCCTATTTATGACGCAAAGGTGGGCGTTGAGTTTAATGATTGGTATTAAAATGACCTGATGGACATTAATTAGGTATACCCGAGCATACATTTAACATACGTTGAACTCGATGGACATGTCTTTTATTTTTATTTTTTCTACCACCCCAACTATGTACATGGTTGTGAAGACTTCTAAATATAGTTCAGCTGACTGCCTAACAAAGATGACCTAAACCAAATGCTAGTATACAGGTCTGAATGCAAATGTGACCGCAGGCAGGATTCTGATCGACTTGTTTGATTCAACGCTTCAATATTCTATTTGTGTAAGCAGCTCAAGGGAATCATAGTGTCCCGTAACATCCCTATCATAGACTTCGCTTCTCAAATACAGGATTTGTCGTCCGGTCACTAAATACTTCTGTTCTTGTGATTCTTTTTTTAGTCCGGGTAAGAGGTGTAAACTGCAGTGTGGAGCAATAACATAAATAGGGCTATGGGCATAGTACTGAAACGGAGATGTCGTTTACATTGAAAGCTCAGAGAGGTCTTATTAGTGACTCGCATGAGCGGATATGTTGACCCTGGCACTTGGTATATAAATTAAACTGTACAAACCTACAACAACTTACTTGCTTCACCTTTCTTTATTGAACTGCTCCATACTAGAATATAGAAACAGCGATTTCCACATTTTACATAAAATGTAGCAATAGAAGCAGTTTTAGTATGAATTTTAGTAGCGGCAATACAGTGCATGCAATCGTCAAAGCATTACCTTAAAAATAAAGCAATCGTTACAGAAAATGGGAAGGAGACTAAAACGGATTAAAATGAAGAAAAACAAAGGGCCTTGACTCGGGCTGGCTGGCAAACTTTAATCTGGGGGCAAGCCGAACCAACTGGTCCAGGAACCAGGCAGCCCACATACCAAACATAGATGCACGCTACACGCACCCTACACACATGTACGCACCATACAATAAGCAAGCTCCATACAAATGCAAACACACAATAAACAAACACACAATAAACAAACAAACCAGATATACATACCGTATACATATTTACATATCAGAAACACACTCTATAACAGACCAAATACACACATCAGATGTATGCAGGCATGCATGAATAAACACATGCATATACTGTACAGCGCATGCTATACATATAGGCATGCACACAGGACATAGAAGCACAATATACGGTACCTACTGTACAGATGTGTAACACTTTATTGCAATGGCAATACATGGGTCGTACTGTATACACACACATTGTGAGTATATATGTATACACATGCACATGCACACTCACACATGCTATATGTATAGTAGAAAATTGTGCTCAAAGTCCCTGAGGTAAATATATGTTTAATGAAGAATTATCTATATAAAATATACTTACAGTATGGTTACCATGAGAGAAGGCAGTATGTTAGTACAGTACCACTAATGTTAAAATAAGTCACTAGTCCAACAAAGTAAAAGTGGTTAGTGGATTAGGAAGCAGGATGGGGGCCAATGAAGCGCTGTGGCTCAGATAGTGTCCTTGTGATCACTTGAGACTTGTGCAGAAGATCAGACACGTTTTTTCGCTCTTATGGCGCAATAAGTGATTTATTGGCTTGAAAATGCAAACTCACAATGTTCTCTTAATTGAAAAAGCGCATGTAAAGGTTTCTAACCAAGAAACGCATGTAAAAGGTTTCTAACTTTTACAATGAAGAATATTGCACTTTAACCCTTTATGTGTGTACGTAATAAATCATTTATTGCGCCATCAGAAGCATGTTTGCACTTTTATCTTATAGATCTATACATACATGCACACCCACCGTGTGTGTGTGTGTGTGTGTGTGTGTGTGTGTGTGTGTGTGTGTGTGTGTGTGTGTATACACACACACACACACACACACACACACATACACATAATATACATTTTTCTTGCCCTGCTCTACACATTTTTACTTTTGTCACATTGAGGGTCTCTCTTCAATATCTTTTTATTACACTGTTTCAAGTTTAAGCAAAATTGATACTTTCTAGTGCATACATTATTTGTTTATATTCTAACCGATCAACTACGATTATCCATTATCAGTCCTTAGTCCATAAGGGTTCCAAATGATCTTTTGGACACTGTTATGATCCTGCGCCAAATGCTATACAGTATTCTACGCATGTGTGTATATAGATATATAGATATCTATATCTATAACAGTTTAAACAGTCTGGATCTCTTGGTAAACTCAGAACCACAATAAATACAAACCACAGAGATAATAAACCACAATGATAAAACCAGTAAAACGCGCTAAAAATAGTAAAATAAATAAGTCCGTTGTAGAGTCCTGCTGCCAAAGTCCAAACTGGGGGATTTTCCATATCCCCTCACGCAGTCTAGCAAAAGAAAATTGGACGTTTCTGGCGCAAAGGGCTACAAAAAAGTGTGGAAGATAAAGACACCTAAAACGTTATTCAACACTCTGATAGGTGTGTATGTATACAGAAAGTACTTAGCTCAGTATATAACATGTCCTCAGGGATGTTTGGTGTGTAGACTCCTTCTGCAAACTTCAGTTGATGGGGCACTATATTAAATGAAAGAATACAAAGAACAGCATAGCATAATACTGTTTTAATAAATGAAATTTAAAAGAAAACTTGCGATTGCAAACTCACAAACTCGTTCAGTCTGCAAAAGGAATCTACACATCAAACATTCCTGAGGACATGTTATATACTGAGCTAAGTACTTTCCGTATACATTCACACACATCAGTGTTCAATAACGATTTGGTGTCTTTATCTTCTACACATTTTTGTAGCCCTTTGCGCCAGAAACGGACATATATAACCGGACATATATAACCACACACATATGTATGAGAGAGAGAGATTTTTTTTTTCACCCACCATAACTTAAAATGTATATGGTAAACCTACCCAGCCTAGAAATATTTCAAAGCAACTATAAACCAAACCTCCCACTGATGATACCCATCAAGGTTGAAACATGTCTGTGAGTGGTTTGTACTGTACTTGCTTTGCTAGTCCCATGCTGTGCTTAAAACCAATTAGATCTAACCCCGAATTCACACCAGCACACAATTCGAATATCTTTAAGCAATGGGATGAGAAAGGGCTATCCAAGCTAGGAGACATGCAGAAAGGCGGCAGGGTTAAATCATTCATGGGGATAAGAGAGGAATACAATATTCCAAGCGCACAAATATTCCAATATATACTGCTGGCCCACTATGTCTCCTCAATACAGCCAAGAGACACTTGGAACAGACCACTCACCAACTTTGAGAGCCTGTTTCAACGAGGTCAATATAACAAAGGGACGATTGCCCAATTTTACCAGACACTAGTGAAACAACATGAAGGTCAAACAAGCAAAAACATCTCAGACTGGGAACACGATATAGGGAACCCTTTAGAGCAGGCCTGGACAACACGCGGGCCGCGGGCCGCATGCGTCCCGCGTGCACTCATTGTGCGGCACGCGGCGGCTTTCCCCGTCCTCCTCCCTCCCGAGCCTCCTCTCCCGGCCGCGGGTCCCCCCCTCCTCTCCCGGCCCCGGGTCCCCCCCTCCTCTCCCGGCCGCGGGCCCCCCCCATCTCTCCCGGCCGCGAGTCCCCCCCCTCCTCTCCCGGCCACGAGTCCCCCCTCCTCTCCCGGCCGGGAGCCGCAATCCCCCTCTCCCACCCGGGAGCCCCGAGCCCCCTCCTCTCCCGCCCGGGAGCCGCAAACCCGCTCTCAGGACTGCACGAGTGTGCTAGTCCTGCCTGCTCCGTGAGGTGCCGTTGTTGGAAGGTGAGGTGCCGTTGTGGGGAGGTGAGGTGCCGTTGTGGGGAGGTGAGGTGCAAGGGGGGGGGGTTGAGGTGCAAGGGGGGAGTGAGAAGCCATGGGGGGTGAGGTGAGGTACCAGGGGGGGAGGTGAGGTAACAGGGGGGGAGGTGAGGTACCAGGGGGTGAGGTGCAAGGTGGGGGGTGAGATGCAAGGGGTGATTGGAGGTGCAGGGGGGTGATTGGAGGTGCAGGGGGGTGATTGGAGGTGCAGGGGAGGGTGATTGGAGGTGCAGGGGGAGGTGTTTGGAGGTGCAGGGGGGGGGGTGTTTGAAGGTGCAAGGGGGGGGGTGATTGGAGGTGCAGGG
The DNA here is from genome assembly GCF_040206685.1 of Ascaphus truei. Lineage (NCBI taxonomy): Eukaryota > Metazoa > Chordata > Amphibia > Anura > Ascaphidae > Ascaphus > Ascaphus truei. The sequence goes on from NC_134484.1 coordinate 101,323,585, forward strand.
GAGGGTGATTGGAGGTGCAAGGGGGGAGAATGATGTGAGGTGCAGGGGGGAGAGTGATGTGGGGTGCAAGGGGGAGAGTGAAGTGAGGTGCAGGGGGGAGAGATAGGGGTATGAGAGATAGATGGGGAGTATCGCAAAGGTTGATAGTGAGGTGTTCTGGGGGAGATATGAGGATGATGATGAGAGGTGCTGGAGGAGAGATGATGATGATGATTTTACCCGTGCGGCCCAAATTTTTTTTGCTTGAAGCAGTTTGGCTCTTCTCGCTTTACGAGTTGTGCAGGCCTGCTTTAGAGGAAGAGGACTGGGAGGAAATATACGAAAGGATAGCTAGAGCTTCCCGCTGCTCACTGATCAGGGAAACAAACTTGAAAGTCCTACACAGGTGATACTATAAACTAGCGCATCTCCACTATTTCTTCCCGCTAACCTCCCCTATGTGCTGGCGCAACTGCGGTCAAATAAGCACATTTAAACACATCTGGTGGTCCTGCCCTAAGATAATCCTCTTTTGGGGCAGAATCAGACGACTAATAGAAGTGGTAACAGGTCTGGATTTATCTTGGAATATAGAAACAGTACTCCTACTAAAACCTACCGAGGGACTAGAGAGAAAAATAGACAATCTGATAACAGAGATCCTATCAGCAGCCAAAACACTAATCGCAAAACACTGGAAACAGAACGACCCTCCCCCTATCACTGAGGTATTGCACAAGATAAACTATATAATGACAATGGAGAGACTCACAAGTCTAATCCACGACAGGTACAATACCTTCCTGACAACATGGGATCCGTGGGAGACATACATTTGGAAGAACCCAATCGGAGCTACGAAATAAGGAGATCGCTAATGGTTAAAGCAGATTTAGATTTGTTTAAGTATGTAACAAGTATACTTGAATATACGCTCCCTGCGTGGAGCACATGATGGATGTCACCCTATTACCCCTCCCCCACACAACCTTTTTATTTTCTGTACCCACTCCCCCCTCCCCTTTTTCTTTTTTCCCCCTCCCTTTGCCCCTTTTATGTTACTATGTTCAGTTTTGAAAATAAATAAATATATAAGTTGGGGAAAAAAGCTGTGTAAACAGCGATGCATCTGCTTAAATGGGCTCCATGTGAATGGATTTTCCAGGCAAAAGGTGACACGTGTGCTCATTTGCATGTCATTTCCCAGAATCCCTTGCTGCAGTGGGAGCGCTGTATGCGAGATGATAATGGTTGAAAGGCAGGGTTGCAGACCTCTAAGACATGTGAATGTGCTCACAATTGATATTCTTTATTGTGCGTGTGTGCGCACATACATCATATAAAGTCCAAACTGAAAATGTCCAGTAAATATAGAGAAACCCAGCCCCAGTGAAGTGATTCTTATAGATACTGCTGCAGCTTATTAGTGGTTTAGCAAACCACAAATAACCTATAAAAAAGAAGTGCAAGCTCCATAGGCTTGCCCTTCTTTTTTTTTAATTTTTTATATATGTATGTGTCTCCCCCTCCCTCTCTCCCCTTCTGCTTTTGGGAAAGCTTGCCATATGCATATTGATGATATTAAATAATTTGGTACAAAGCATTGATTTATGAAAGACTACATATTACCGCGTTCCTCCCTATAGAAGTTTGCTGCTGGTAAAAAGATAGGCCTTGCATATAATATAATAATGTAATATAGTGTCACTGAAACGTCATAGGGGTAGGCTTATTGGCTCATCTGCTTTACATATCATTTCCTTGGAGGTATACAGTATGTCTCCTCCCTTCAGTAAAGAGCCCCTACCCTTTTTCCAATTAGTACAGATATGTCACACTTCAGTGTCAGTCTGCACATCACCCTCCATTGAAGAGTAGGTGAATATATAAAGCTGGCAGAAAAGAAATTTATGTGCATTTTATTATATTCACACCAGGGAATTTGTGCACCCACAGTTTACCTCTACAGTAAGGTAACTATGATACTGGCTTTAGTCAGCTTTTATTTGCACTACTCACAATAAGCATATGCTTTATTTGACCCCTTCTGGGCTTTCACTAGTCCATGGGACAATAATTACATATATTCAGTGTAAGTACCTGCAAATTCGGTTATGCCTCAACGTTGGCTGCAGGTTTATAACGCTTTGGCCAAAGGTTTAATGAAATAACCCTTATTCATGAGATCACTATTTTATTTTGGCCTAATTGGTAGGAGCGCAGGAATCGTTCTTTTTGTTTTAGCATTGATTTATGTAAGATGACATGTTATAGCTACTTTTATTTGGCATCATTTAACACTTGTTTTTTTTTTTTGTTTTTTTAGTTTCTATACAATATTAAAAATATGTACTTATGATGTGTGTAGATGTTACTAAGAGTGTTTTTGTGATCTACTTTTCAGGAGTGGTTGATGGAAAGCATTGTACCTTTCCACATCTTCCTGGCAAAACCTTTGTCTATAATGCAACAGAAGACCGGCTGGAGCTGTGTGTGGACGCCACAGGTCATTTCCCAATAGGTCCTGAGGTTGAAGATTTGGTAAAAGAAGCTTTGAATCTGGTGCGGTCTGAAGCATCTTCCAGAAGCAGGGAATCTAGTCCCTCACATGGACTGATGAAACTGGGCAGCGGCGGAGTGGTAAAAAAGAAATCTGACCAGCAACACAACGTCACAGCCTTCCAAGGCAAAGGGCACTCCCTAGGGACAGCCTCCAGTAGCCCTGATCTTTATCGGAGGCCGAGGGATATAACAAAGCATAGTGGAACAACAGATTTCAACAGCACCTTGGCAAATTCAGACCCTTCTTTTTCATCTACGGCAAATGACGGTGAGCTAATCAGAGTAGCTCCTGGAGTAGTAACCATGAGAGATAGCAGGCAACTTGACCCCAATTTGGTTGAGGCCCAGCGGAAGAAGCTGCAGGAAATGGTTTCTTCCATTCAGGCTTCAATGGATAAGCACTTGCGGGATCAAAATGCGGAGCAATTGGCCGGAGCTGACGCATCCCAGAAGAAGGGCGAAGGAGCACGGCCTTCCGCAAAGTCTGGTAGCAATCAGTCAAATGTGGCTGAATCTATTTCTTTGTCTGCAGAGACGACTGTGGGTTCTGGAACAAGAGATCGTAATGTGGGAAGCTCTATGGAAACCGCATTGCCTGTGGGTCCTAAAATTCACCCGAGAGTTACTGCAGAGGATTCAGAAGAGATGGACAGCCAAGACACAGAAATTAGCAACATAGCCGAGCCAATGGATCATTCTTGATGAGTAGAAGGGTATACGTAAACGAAAATGCATAAATATATATTAATATGTAATATGATGGCTGGGCCACAGTAAAGAATAGTCCTTTACAAAATTGTATGTTTAAAAGAAAATATTAAACCTTCGCTGCATGATAACAAGTGTGTAATTGGCAAACGCTTTCAGGTTTCCTCTAGCTTGGATTTGACTCTAAGAAATCATCAGTAAATGTAAAGTGAAGGTCTATGCTCATACAGATTGGGATCCCCTCCCATGCTGAAAGGGCTGGCAATGCAATGCCCCTTCTGCGCTGAAAATCTTATCTTTATAACATGGCATTCTAAAATCAAATTAGATGGGGGAACGAATTGAGCGTAAAAATGTGCTTCTCGGAATTACATTTCAAATACAAAACTGCTGCTTATCTCTGCTCACAAGTAAATCCTCCTTAGCTTCAGTGTTGAATTAGAACCTTAAAATCCTCACATGGGTGCTCCAGTGTAGAAAGCCTTACTTTTCCGTGGGTTACTAGCAAAAAAGGATTTGGGGTCCTAATTCACCAAAACAACTTGTGCTTGTGTTTGAAAGCTTGAATGCAAAATCCTACCTCATTATGGCCACTATTCAATATGCCACGAAGCCATTTCAGTACTGGCTGGCGGTTTGCCCCCCCCCCTGCCTTGTTCAGATCTCTTGAGAGTTCTAACAACAATGTTCTAAGAGGAGGGATGAAATGTTGGGTTTTGCATATTCTTTCAAATGAAGTTTAAAAATAAAATGTGTACTCATGTTAATTTATGTAAGCTTTAATCTAGAGGCTCATACTAGTTTATTATAAGTTGTTTGTCATTCAAAGAGCAAATAGCCGATAGTTTCAGTCTTCAAGCTACAATACAGGATTTGTGTACTGATGCTAAAGCAACCTGAAGTGGTTCTTCTCTCAGACCCATTCACAAATAATGGAAATGTCATTTGCTCTGTGCTTAAAATACAATATCATATTGCACATTTTGATTGGAGTTGACAAATCTCTTCTTTCTAGTGCTGCGAAAAAGCATACAAGGTGCAAGGCATGATTTTAGTGCATTTTATCATTCACATGCAACTGATCATTGTATTGATTTGTATGTTTTGCAAGTGTATTTTGGATTTGGGATTTACAGATCTGTTGTATCCCATAAGAAAAAAAAATCAATTCTTCTAATGTTGCACTTCAATTTGACACCTTACTTGCAGCTTGCTGGTTGTCAGTGTTCGGTATTTGGCTATTTTTGTACATTTTATTTTTTCAGTTTGATCCCTTTTTATAGGGTACACTTAAAATGCATAATCTTGTTCGTTCTGTTTGGAGGTCCCCATTGTAGAAACATGTTAGACACCACCTGCTAAGAACCTGGCTTTCTGTTTCGCAAGCTGGTGCGTGACAAGTATGTGGCTGTTTGCATTTCTGAGGCATCACATTTTTGCCAACGTATTTTTGTGCGTCTAAACATGGTCTCAAAAACAGCATATCGGTGTATCCAGTTAAGTCACAACCTGCAAATCTTTGTACATTTGTGGATGGTGTAGGTAGGAAATAAACCGCTACCCACACTGCCCCTTAGTGCATTGATTTATTGTAAGGAGGCATCGCAATAAACAAACTGCTTAGTTATACAAAAACAGAACAATTATTATTCTAGTTGCATGATTTGCTTTAGAATTTAAGGAATTATTTAAATCAATTCCATACGTTGAAGCCCCTATTCCCTGCTATGGAATGACCTAATATATTAGATTTTGGCTTCCTCAGCAGCAAAAGTGTAACTATATTCATTATAAGCATGTTTATGCCTGAATAAGCGTGGCTATCGCCTTCGCCTGTTTATTTCCCACAATGCAGGCAACATTTAGTTACACCACAACGTCTACTTAAACTGAAACCATTAGTGAAGTAACCAGTGAACGGTGGTTTTAATTTCTATACTGAAGCAGAAAATGGTATGCCTTTCATAAATCGTATACACACAAACAAATAACTGGACACGGGCCTTTTTCTAGTGGTGTGTCGGTATTTCTTCATCAAAGCCAGGTCAGCTATTTCCAGCTGATTGTTTTGCAGTTTTTATGCTTTTCCACTCGTTTAAATAGAAGGAAAATCCACCGTGTGTTCGTTTCAATTATTCTTTGGTTTTCAGTTGGATTGTTCACTGAAATTTGTGTCCTGTTCCCTTTTGTTTCAAATAGTGACTCATTCTGTAACATTTGGTTTGTAGTGAAGAGCACATAAAACATCAGCTTTGTAAAAGTGGAATATTCTAAATCCTATTGTTTACAGCTTTTCCTACAAATGGGAAATGTAAATATGGTCTAATGGGACTTATAGGTAAATCATCAATTTGTCCTGAAGAAAACTGTTTTTAATCTACGTGGAACAGCACTTATAGTTGCTACAAAGGGTAGGCGATAGACAGTATTCTGACTCAGACATATGTAAGGATGCAGGGTGCACGGAACAAAGGGGACCCTTATTCCCCTCTACTAACACACATATGGAAGTACCAGCACTCTCTGTCTAATAGCTAAATGATCTACTGAATGCAAATGTCCAAATAGTAAATGAATTTAATAGCACTATAGGTAAACCAGGATTAAAGCAAGTGTAATGCAAAAGCAAATATAATGTCACAATGGGAAAATATGTCTCAAAGTGAGGGGTGTAGGGGAAAAAAGGAAAGGGAAAAAAAGACATGAAACATAAAGGAAAAACACACACATAATAGGAGAAAAGAAAGTATGCTGGGGGGGGCAACGTTTCGAGGAACTACTGTACCTCTTCCTCTGGCCCATTCCCTCTGGTCCCAGAGGTACTTCCCTACGCCTTCCCTCCCCGATCAGAAATACAGTCAAACCCCACAGGAACCTAATAACAATCATATAGTTAAGGCTAGAAAGAGCTCATGTAAAAGCACCTCTTCACAGAGCATGAGGAGGAGAAGACAGACGGTTTCACTGCATTTCTGTTGCTATTTTGGACTCCTGGTGCTTTTAAATGAGCTCTTTCTAGCCTTAACTATATGATTGTGATTAGGTTCCTGTGGGGTTTGACTGGATATCTGATCGGGGAGGGAAAGCGTAGGGAAGTACCTCTGGGACCATTGGGGACCAGAGGGAATGGGCCAGAAGAAGAGGTAGTTCCTCGAAACGTTGCCCCCCTAGCATACTTTCTTTTCTCCTATTGTGTGTTTTTTTCCTAATGTTTCATGTCTATTTTTCCCTTTCCTTTTTTCCCCTACACCCCTCACTTGAGAAATAATTTCCCATCGTAACATTATATTTGCTTTTGCATTACACTTGCTTTAATCCTGGTTTACCTATAGTGCTATTACATTTATTTACTATATTGACATTTGCATTCAGTAGATCATTTAGCTATTAGACAGTGAGTGCTGGTACTTCCATAGGTGGGTTAGAACTTATAGTTGCGTATAATATCAATCAGCCCTCACTCATACAGAGCACCCTGCGATACATTACAACTTTCCTGTCGTGGAGGGATTCATTTAAATGAACAGAGTTTTCTTTTGATAAATACGTTTTATTTGCTAGTACAATTTCGGAGGTATAATACAATAAATGTAGTAGTATGATTATTATTCCACAGTCTTGCACTTTGCTACTCTTGGCACTAGAAACTCAAGTGTCCGTCCTAGGTTCATTCCATAATATTGTACAGTATATAATACATGACTAGTGCCATAAGTATTTCTCTGCCACATACACAGCTGTCGCATTCCAATATAATAAATGGATGTATCCACATTTTGGTTGGATATCGACAAACGTGCGTTGAAACCCTGTAACCAACTGCTTGTCAGATAGCTCTATATCCATATTTTGATATTGAATATATGCCAGGGTGGTTTTGACACACAAGCTCTGGGTTTCAAGATGGGGCTAGAGCGTGTTTTGTTGGGTCAGTTCAATTTACTTTATCCACATAAAATATATTGTGGTTCTAATGTGAATCCAGTATATTGAATCGATTGTTTTATGCCATACACAAGGAAGCTATAGAATTAAATGCAACGTAAAGTGATTGAGATGTCCTTGCTTCCTCCTCCGGCATCATGCGCTAGGTCAGACGTATAAGATCATGCGTTACTTTGTCATCGTGAGGCTTCATTTAACAAATCGTTTGCCTTTAAACAAGCCAGAACCGCTTTGTGCCAATTCTGTTCAATGATCTTAAAATAAAAAGCATTAGTTTCTGCGTCCCGTGAAATCTAATTGGATTTTTCTTTCATTTGTCATATGAGATTAAAGATTGCATTCAGAATTCGAATACATTTGCCTTCCTCGAACAGGGCCTTGATAATACTGTAAGGATGGAAAGATGAGCAGCGTCTCTTCTTCGGAATTAAAGCTACAAAAAAATAACCCTTAAGGCCACAGGGACCATTGAATGAGCTGCAAGTCTCTCCTTCTCTGATGTTAAACCCAGCTATGGACTCTCTTATAAAATACCAAGATTGCAAATAATATGAATGTCTCATGGAGTATGTTAAATAAGAAGCTGGATCTGAATGCAGAGACAAAACATACAATTACAGCTCACGAAAGCACCTTGCATAAGCACTTCATAAAACATTAGCTTTAATCCTTTATGAAATGTAATGTGAAAGACATTTCCTCTGTAAATGTTTAGCACCTTTTTTTTTTAAATTACGGTCTTCTTGCTGCTCAACGACAACGTCAAATCTTGTAGACTGAAAAAGGAAATGCATATTTATGGTTGGTTGAAAGATTTCTTTTCAATACGTGACTTTATAAAGATATTGTTAAAAGTTGAATTTGCTTCTGTGCCTGTGGAACAGCCATTGATGAAAGTGCATTAAAGCAGCAGTGCCCTGTATCGGAATAAAGCAGCAGTGCCCTGTATCGGCATGTACTGCACCGACACACTTTATTCGAGCAAATACCCGGTATGTACCTGGCAGATACCTGGAATGCGCCACTCCTCACCTCTGACAAGCCCCGTTGCATTTGCCTTCCCAGCCTGGGTTCATGCCTGGCTGACGGGCGGCTGATCTGTTAAATGATAATGATTAGGATTTAATAGGCTGCAATGCTTCGCGTGTCTACCAAATGGCATAAATTCCTGAATTGTAATGCATTATATATTTATATACTGTGCAGTATTGCAGCCAGAGGGAATAAAATGCTTCAATCCCTGCTTGGAAAATACCTCAATGCACTCTGGCAGAAAACAGTCACAAACCTCAATACACCCGGGTATACCCGAATTCGTGGGACTAGCCAAGCTCGAATAAAGTGTGTCGCCAGTGTAAGTAATCCGTGCACACTAACTGGGACCATCGTTGTCTCTGGCAGTAGAAAAAATTGGATTCTACCAGCTGCAAATGTCCATACTTCCCTTACTTAGCCTTAAGAAACTGAATATATTTAAGCTGCTGGTCCCGTTGGCTGTTGCTTCCAGATTCAGCCTTGTTCATGGTGGTTCAGAGTACCAGGACTGATATGTCTAACATACTGCTGATATCGAATGGCTGACACTGGTACTGCTGCTTTAACTAATTTTCAGGGCATTAGAGGTCCATCTTGGATCTATTGCGGGGGTGGCCAACTCCAGTCCTCGTGGGCCACCAACAGGTCTGTTTTTAAGGATATCCCTGTTTCAGCACAGGTGGCTCAATCAGTCGCTGTCATTCACTCCTATTGAGTCATTGACTGAGCTACTGATTGAGCCACCTGTGCTGAAGCAGGGATATCCTTAAAACCTGACCTGTTGGGGGCCCTTGCGGACTGGCATTGACCACCTCTGATCTATTGTGTCAAATAGTATGGAATGGTGTTTGGTTGCAGAATAGCATAACATAGACTATCAAAAGAACAAAGCTTTTTGGATCCAATAAAAAAAAAAATTAAGAGTAGAGTAAAGCAGAGTCTTGTATAGAGGCCCAAACTACCTCTGAAAAAAGCTAATGTAAAGCTATGTACATAAGAGGAGTGGTACTCTATACTACTAAAGTTGGCCGTGCTTTCACTAGTAGGGAGAGCAATACAAGTTTGGGAAATGAATATACATTTTGATATTGTACTGCTTGTTTGTTTTTGCCAGGCGGGGGCAAAGGGTGCACTTTGCAGAGGGACTACTGTTAAAAATACAATGTGTAGATACCAATTGATAGTGTAAATATATAGAAAACAATCTTTGTAGAGTCATTGCTATAACTGTTTAAAAAAAATAGGATAGGAAATACCCATCTGCATTGCACTGGCTATTATTCAGCCAATTTGATTTTGTTTTGTGATTGCTGTGCTAAATAATTTTTTTTTATTTGTAATGTAACAATAGTGTATTATAATAGTATATAGTGTACTATATTACACTTGACTGTACAGTATTTGAAGGTGGATTGCTCTATTAAACTATGTTCAGTCTATATTTGGAACAATTTCTTTACAGTGTGTTTTCTTCAGCTTCCACATGTGACATTATTGAATTTCTTAAATCCTAAAGTCATTAGTACTTGAATTGGGGGTAATTTTAATTTAGCAATTTGAGTGAGTGAATGAATGAATGAAAGTGATGACCATTCAATGCTTGAAGATTTGCTTCATTGGATGGGTGCAAATACATGTCCCACCTTTCAGTTATATATCAAATAGTCCACGGTCTGGTTCTTTTTTTCAATTTATTTATAGACAAATTAAAAACATCTTTTACAGCATCAATTCAAGTTTTCTCCATTTTCCATTACGTTAGGTTTTCGGGCACACATACTGTATAGGTAATAGAGTGGAGAATCCTCAGCTTGGTTGATGTTAAATGATTCTGGCGTCTCTACATATAGGCACAATCTTTTATACACTTTTCTTAACCAGTCTTAACATACAGTAGCAATTTCTTGTTTTTCTCACTGTCAGGCTAATGTCCTTGGTCAATCATCAACGTTAGAATAATGTTTCTTCAGTTGGCAATCTTTATATTGATTTACAAAACTCCCTTGTTCTGTCACTAAGTAACTATAGGATTAACTGTGTTCATAATCTTTAAGACCAAACTCGATAGTAAAACAATACAAACTGTTTCTAACTACCCTTACATTACAAACTCATGAGTCTATACCAGGAGTGCGCAAACTGGGTGGTGTTAGATTTTCGCGGGGTGGGTGAGGGCGTGGCAGTTATAGAGGTCCCATGCTCTCCCCACAGGCATTTAAATGCCGGGAGACCGTGCGAGGCCTCTATAATACACTTGCCTTCCAGCGACCCGGTGTCAAATGACGCCGTGGGGTCACGTGACATCACGTTACCATGTCGTCACATGACCCTGCACGTCATTTGACGCTGGGGCCGAGCGGAGGGGGGAGACGCCAGTGATAGCAGGCAGGTATGCACACAGGGGAAAGTTTGCGCACCCCTGGACTATACCATTCAACCCGGCAGACATTAAACATACAAAGTTTAATCCAGAATTGAAATTAATAAAACGAGATGGATTCTTGGGTCACATAAAACATTTCTACAGCTGCCTGTCTTCAGACTGATTTATGCCTTATCTGCAGAGGCAGCTAATAATTTTAAAATAAAATTTCTAACGTAATACAATATTCCTTATTTTAACTAGTTACATGCTGAATATACATGTAGATAGACCAATCTTTATTATTCAGGCGTGAAAATCATCATACAGTATCTTCAGTGCTCAATATAAATTAGGTTGGCACTACTGGTTACGTCAGACTTAATACTTTCTGAATCGCGTAACCTTTACTTTTCCGATCATGCAGTCCACATACTTCATTATTTGTCCGGAGAAGTAGCTTTCCATTTCCAAGAACAAATATTGTTCCATTTTAAATTACGTCTCATTACAAAAGCCACAAAGCTTTTTCAGAGCGGTGTCGTTATTTTTGTGTCATAACAAAAATAATCTTTAATTGTCTGTGTGGCTTGGAGGGAGAATAGTGCAGATGTCATGCTGGTATTTACTATTGGTTACAGAGCATGACTTTCCAAACATTGAGAAAAGCATTACAAAACAAGCATTGCAAAACAAAGGTTAGATGTTGGGTATGAAAGTGACAGGAAGAAAAACCCTACCTATACTGTAAAAGTCTATGCACTTACCACTGTCTCCTAAGGCTGCGCTTATAGTGCTGGCGACAGCGGAACAAATGCATTGCCGCCGTCGCGTGTGCTTTTAGTAAGCGTGGCACGACGGATTGGACGCGATCGCTGGAAGTCATCTCTTTCATTTTCCAGCGACCGTCGCCGGCACTATAAGTGTAGCCTAAAGCTTTTCATGCAGATATCACAATTGACAATGAGCCCATGAAGGTTACCTAATGATATTTATTTTTATTACATAGCGCTGACGGTGTAAACCGCACTGTATATGGAAATTTGCAGAAGAGATTCTGCCCTGAAGAGCAATCTAATTCATGGTGCCTGAGACACAGGGAAATAAAATGGCCTGCCCAAGGTCACAAGAGCAGAGATTAGTATTTCAATAGGATTCATCCAGTTCAAAGGCAGTAATTACCACTGAGCTTCTCCTTTATCCTATCCACACAAAGCTATATCTGCCGTCTAAACACTGTATTATGTCTGAAAGATGGGACCAGGCTTCAGACCATGTGCGGTTAACATGGTCTGTATCTTTTGGCCTATCTCTCTTCCCTGTCATGTAACTCCTAGTAGTCTAGGTTGTGGCAGGTTAATCTATGGGCTCTTGACCCCTCTCATGCCCCTCTTATGAGTGACCGAAGTGTGGTGATGACTCATGGCCTGTTTAAGCCTATCATGGATAGGTATAGACCATGAGCCTGCCCCTTCTGGTTCCTCCTAGGAGGGAATAGCAAATTTAGTCAGTCCTGCTCTGGAGGAGTAAGAGAGCAGTAGAGCTGTAAGTCTGTCCCATCGTGGGATGAGCGTGCTCCCCCCCAGCCTGGTGGCTGGGGGAACATCTGATCCAACCCACAGGTGCCCTGTAAGAGCAAGGGCAATCACCATCCAGAGGCCTGGGATGTCTGAGACTCTGCATCGCTGTATGGAACCATTTACAGTGAATGCCTGCCAATAAAGACCCTTGTTCATTACACTCCTGTCTAAGTATGAGTCCTTGGGGAGGAGGGAGATGTGTGCAATAGTGGGGGGTGATCTCTGGACACCCTGGAGCCCACTACGACTGGAGGCGCTAACCACCAAGAGAAGAACTACAGAGAAAGAACCTAAGCCTGTCATGATCTCCATACCAACGCAGATCCAATTCCGCTCTCCTGACCCCAACAGGTATCCGCATCACACAACAGGCAGCAGAAGCGGTGTATCACACTGGGGGGCGGGGGAGGGGGAGTAAACAGTGCTACATGTAAAACGTGAGTGTATTTTGCCATGATCACCATATTGTGCCTAGGCTGCAGCCTTGTTGGACTTCACAATGCAAAGTCTCACAAACGGACTGAAGAGGGCAATACCATATATTTCCTTAATGGGTTATTCCCTCTGTCTTCTTTCTTAAATCAGGATTACCCGTTTAAAAGACCAATCCCTTCCAATATCAATTGCGAACTGAATTTTAATAAGATCGAGAGGTTTGGTACACACCATAATGTAGAAAGTAGATTGTAGGTTTGTTATGGAACTGGGATACAGAAAAAAAGGGGGAGCACAGGTAGAGGGATAATGTTGTGATGTATAATATTGTGATATATAAAACCTCTGATAAGAAACTCTAATAAAAGGTGGTGGGAGTAATAAAAAATGGAAATACACTTACACGGCCTTGTGTAAATGCTATCGCATCAAGGTGTCTTTGTGGTCTTCTTTCTTTTCTTCTCCTCTTTCCTTTTCCTCTGTTGTGATGTTTTTCTTCTCAGGTCCAGGTATATTGTTAGGTTCGCCGACGACTTTTCCTTCAGGCGTCACCCTCAAGGCAAACAGATATACACATGTATAAACAATATTGCTGATAACAATAATATACAATGACCAGCTGTAATATGATACAGTAGATAAATGCAGTCACTCACACGGCCAAGTGTGAGTGCAACCTGTGGGGGAGGTATCTTTTCTTTGTAACACGTATGGTGGTCGTATCCAATAGTTAATGAGTACGTGGATGGTGGATAATGATGGGTAATAATAAATAAATATATATATAAAGGATGATACTCACACGGCCTTGTGTGAGAAAACACACATAAGGGTATCTCTGGAGGCTTCAATGTTGGTGTCCCGACAGGGGGAGAAAAGCTAGACGCTCCTCCCTTTAGGTATTGAGACAAAGTATAGTCTTGAATGAACAATACCTATCCTTTATTTAGCATTAAAAATAGAACATGAAGTGTAAAAAACGAAAGAAAACACATAAAATGATGCAGCCAGTCAATGGGATGATAAAATGCAGGGATCGATGCACGCAGCTAGATGACTCCGCGTCCGGATATGCTGCTGCGTTGCTCCGTTGCCTGCTCCTTGACGGTGGCTGAGATTGTCCAAAAACACTGACAGAAAAGAGCAACGCGTTTCGCCACTTTGCGGGCTTCCTCAGGCTCCGTAGATTGGGGGATAAGGCTAATACCGGTATATATGCTGCTGGTAGCCAATCCCTTGTCTTGTCAGCGAAATTGAAATTAATTAAAAAGTTAAAAACTCGTAGGTTCTCCCCCAAATGTCTTTAGGGAATGAAGACTCCATTGTAAATGCACCTCATAGGTGCAGACATTAGTATATAAAACTGGGGGAGCACATAGTGATGTCCCAATGGGGGAATACATTTAACAGTAACAATACATGTTCTAAGGATTAATATAGCAATGTTAGTGCTGTCCGAGTAACAAACTTTGTGCACAGTGCAATTGATAATTAATTCTAATGTGACTTATAAGAGGTGTGAAATGAAAATGTGATCGTGATAAAGCGGTATAAGTATATCCTTACTTATACACACGTTTAAAAGTGAGTGTAATTAGTGATCCATAATTTTAATGTTTGTGTCAAAAAAATATAAACACATAACAACAATAATTTAAAATATACATATAAGGGCAGTGGGTGTCTGTGTGAATCATAAATGGAATGTATAAAATAAACATATGGTGTGATATATTTAATCCTTGTGTACAATATACAAATAAAACCTTTAAGATGATATACAATGTATATATGCGCAGATATATACACGTATGTGCATTGTTTGAAGATAGCCTATTACACATGGTGCTATAAGATCAATAAAAGATTTATATTCATAATATTCATGTTCTGTGTATTTAAAAGTGGTATAGTCTAAAGCCAGTTTTAACAAATTCAATAAAGAGTATGGAATAAGTCTGAATATCATCTAGTGTGATATTTTGTACATATAAAATAATCAGGCAAGGTGTACTGCCAATTGAACAATATATAGTGATTAATCAAACTTATACAAAAATGCATGTGGTAAATATACATCATCGGAATTTACATATTCAGTTATCAGAGCATACAAAAACATTTTTGACCAAATATATATAATTTGTGGTATGGCCCTGGATCTGAAAAGAATCAGAGAAGAACAAAATAAATAGACACGTATAGACAAACTACACTGTGTATTATGCACATGTCTTAAAAAATCCCAACTCTTATGTTTGGGGTTGCGGAATAATTAAATAGTAATAAAGTCTGGAAAGAAAGGAGAAGGGATTGCTGTGGGGATTTATCACAGGGATGGACAGGACTTTAAACTATAAGAATGCCCCCAGATCTATATCTATATTCAGTGGTCGACAAATCACCAAAAAATCTACTCGCCAAACAAAAAAATCTACTCGCCACCTAGTACCAAACGTGTGCTGCTTGGGCCAATAGGAGCTCGCCACGATGTTAAATCCACTCGCCCGGGGCGTGCAAATGTATAGGTTTGTCGAACACTGTCTATATTCATTCCTCGGGGGGTCAAAGTTTTAAGTTTGTAGATCCAATACGTTTCCCTTTGACATAATCTTTGGAATCTGTCTTCACCCCTCCAGTGTTGATCTACTCTCTCGATCCCTTTAAAACTGAGACTCTCTGGATTTCCTTCGTGAAATAAACTAAAATGTCTTGGGACACTATGTGTTAATACCTGCTTGCGTATGTTACCCATGTGCTCCAAAATGCGTACCCTCAGAGGTCTCGAGGTACATCCTACATATTGGAGACCACATGGGCAAGCAAGCAGGTATACCACAAAATCTGTACGGCAGCTAATTGCGTTTTTAATTTTAAATTTATCTTTAGTTACATTAGAGCTGAAAGTTGCCTTGTCTCCTTTCATCGTTTGCACGCTTTGCAGCTAAAAAAACAGTTAAAAAAAACCATTGGGGGAGGTAGCCAGTTTTGGGTATTGCTGACTATTTCTCTCCTGAATGTACTTGGTGCAAGCTGTGACTTCATACAAGGTGCTTTTCTATAAATGACCTTTGGTACTGAAGGAATGTGTCCCCTTAAAATAGGGTCTAACTGTACTACGTGCCAATGTTTTTGTATGATGTCCTTCACTTTAATGGCGTCTGTACTATACGTAGTAATAAATGCTGATGTATACGTAGTATCTTTCCTTTTCGATGATGGTTTAAGCAGATCTTCTCTTGGGATCTGATTGGTTTTATCTATAGCTGCATTTATCAGTTGTGGCTTATATCCTCATTCTAAAAATCTATCTTTTAATTTGTGTGTTTGTTCTTTAAAAACCTCCATATCCGTGCAGTTTCTCTTTATCCTTCTAAATTGGCCTAAGGGGATATTATTAAGCCATCTCGGATGATGGCAGCTTGAAGTCAGTAAAAAGTTGTTCGCATCTGTATGTTTAAAAAAGGTTTTAGTTTTAATTTCTTTGTTTTCGACATATATAGTGAGGTCAAGGAAATTAATGGCTTCTCTGCTATATTCTGATGTAAATGTTAAATTGACCTGGTTGTTATTAATGTATTTGATGAATTCTTTTAATGTCTCTTCATTCCCTTTCCACAGAAATAATACGTCATCTATGTAGCAGTGCCAGGAGACCAAGTTTGCCCCAAACTGATGTTCTGACCAGATGTTATTATCTTCCCAGTTCGCCATGAAAATATTGGCAAAACTGGGTACAAACTTGGTCCCCATAGCGGTGCCACATAGCTGAAGGTATATATCTTCATTAAACCAAAATGTATTATGTCGCAAAATTAAATTAATGCAGTCTAAGATAAATGTACGCTGCTCTACTGGGATGGTTCTATCCCTTGAAATGATATTGTCAATAGCCTCTATGCCATCTGCATGTTGTATGCAGGTGTATAGGGATTTGACATCACATGTGGCTAATATGAGGTCTTCCTGCCATTCTATTGTTATGGAACTGCTCTATGCTCTGAACCGATTTATCAACATGATTCTGGCGGCAGGGAAGAACAAGTGGGACTGAGGTAACACCAACAATCTATTCTTGGGTCAGGATGTGTGGATTGCTGCCTTAGTAGAGCAGGTGTGAATAAATCTCATACCTGATGGAAGTTAAAAAAAAAACTAACACTATTAAGGACACCAATATTAAACGCTGTGGAAAATGTCTTCTTTGGGTACAGTATTTAAACTCTGTTTCAAGTAAAACTACTGTATAAAACGGCACCCCCACTAATTTTGCCATAAATACTTTTCTTTACAAATATCAATTTTTGACGATTATAATGGTTTCCTTTTTGAAATCCCCATCCTAACACAGTACAATTCTTACTTGACTAAAATATCCAGCAAACAAGCAAGCACAGCACAATAAAAATATGAGCAACACAGTGTATTCTTATGCACTTATGCACTTCTATATATCTTATACTATATATAAAAACATGCACATGCACAGTAATACAGTAATCTCCCCCCCCCCAAAAAAAACAAAGACAAAATTCACTTTTCCACAGACACTTTAAGAGTATTTCAAGCAGATAAACACATATATCGCTTATTCCTTCCCAGCAGGGACTATAACCCTGTGGCTCTATTTAACTCAGTCAAGGATTATATAATCCTGACTCATATGAGTCCCTTACTCATATGTTTCTATATTTTTCCTAAATCATCCAGTACAGAGGTATATCTTAACCCAGGGCTCTTGGACAAGGAGACACAGAAGGATAATATACAGATAAATAGTATCTTGTACTTACCCAGCCTGTGGCTTCTCGTCCCGCTCCTGACACCAACTGTAAAAATGTATTCTCTACGGTGCTACGTAGGAACCTTCTCTCGTACTTTGGATGAATCACCTCCGGAGGCCGTTAACCCACTCTTAAAGTACTGGACAGGAAAAGACGAGCAGCTCGGAGGAGAAGTAATTGAGTCAGACACCAGTGAGCGTTGTCAAAAACCTCTCCTGTTTAATGATAGTTTATAGTCAGGTTATATAGGCAAGCGAGCGTAGAAAAAACACGTGTACGTGAGAAACTTACTTCCCTTTATGTTTGTCTAGAAAGTGACAGCTGGAAAGTTACGATTTGGGAACTAACCTAACTGCATTTCATTGTTCAAGACATTTCGTAAATTCAAGACTCAGCACGGCTGGCTAAACTTCCTGTTTTTACATGGTGAAATAAGTCTGAACAAACATAGTTCAGTAGTTCGGCCACCATTAAGTGGGTAAAAGGTCAGTTCAGCATCTGACTCAAAAGCACAATAGCATAATGGCATAATGAGTACTTAATGGTTATATAGCAGCCAAAATGGAGTCCCCCCTTGATACACACATTATCACTGACATTACCTACAAAGTAAGCTAATAGGCAATCTATAATAAAATAAAATGTCAGTCATACAATTTTACATTTCATAATTGTTTTTTTTCTTCTTTATAACTAATTATTTATTAGTCCTTAAAGGTTTTCCATTTGTACAGTTTTATAGTATTCATCTAAATAACTTTTGACATAATAATATTGGTAAACAATATTCTGTCAAATGGAAACATTAAAAGGAAAAAAAGTGTGTGTGGGGGGAGGGGGGAGGAGGGTAACCTCATTTTGCAAATAAATCAATTTTTATCAATTTTTATACACATTACTTCAAAAGTTATTTCCTAATATATTAGAACCACATATATTGTTCCAATTGAATATTAAACACAAAGTATCTACCAATCCTCACAACGTTTGTCTTTACGCATAGGGATATATACAGGGCTTGACAAATTACCCAAAAAGCTACTCGCCACCTAGCCCTGCCCCCACTTATTTTTAAAAAATGGAACCAATTCCTAATAAGAACTAATAACATTGGTTTTTGACATAACAGTTTATTGTATTACATTTATACTTTACTACAATTACTCCTTGTTACATATAGAGAGAGAGGGAGAGAGTGTGTGTGTCAGTGTCAGATATGAATGACTAGTTTCCTGAACCCCTTAACCAGTGTCTGGATGCCCCCGCTTCACAATTTCTAAAGCAGCAATCCCACCTGGGATCTTACCTAATCCGCAGTCCCTCAATGTCCAGGTACCCCCATTCCTGCAATGTTATATATTGGAGGGGAGGTGTTCCCTACCTGTCTTCTGGGTTAGGGGGGATTCCGATGTCTTCCATGTGAAGCTGGGAAATCAGATCTGGAAGAAACCAATATAGGTTATTTCGGTGTAGGTATAGGACAGTTAAGATATCTAGCGTATATAAGATATCCAGCTGTGAGTGTTTGGCTGTCACGCTTCTCCCTTCCATTCCCGGCCTCTCATTTTTCTCCATCCAGAGAGAGCAACGGATCTGCTGCTGATGCGGTGCCCGGTGTGATTCCTCACCGCCTGTCCTCCCCCTCCCCCCTGCCCCCCAGGGTTTCTACAGATGACCATTCCTTCTTATTTGAATGCAATTCATAATTTCACAAATTAACTTTGCAAATAAACTTTAAATGTTTTTCATTTTTGAGTATACGAGTCAAAATAATCTACAAGTTTGAAGTGTACATACAAGTTGATATTCTGTGTGCCATAGAATTTTATGTGCACTTTCCTTTGTAGCTTTGAAGTAAATATTGCATCCTAGAATCTTCACGCGTATTTTAAGTGAAACTTTTTTGTCTTTTGCCACAGAAATTGTTTTTGTGTGGGTGCTGTTTTTAATTAAAAATCAAAACACAATTTCAGTGACAAAACGCAAAGAAATTTCACTTAGAACGTGCGTGCGCGACGCACACCCCGTTTTAGCTATTTGCACGTCTATATTTATATTAAATGTGAATTCCTCTTGAGAGTGTGTGTGAGAGTGAGTGTGTGTGACTGACTGGGTGCCTGGGGGGGTGACTGACTGGGTGACTGTGTGGTAGGGTGGTTTGGTGACTGTGGGTGGTTGGGTGACTGTGTGGGTGGGGGGGAGGCATGGGAGGTAAGGGAAGGCAAGGGGGCTGTGACAGTGAAGGGGTTAACCAGGCTTTATAATAAGGGTTCAGCCCACTTGGTTAACCCTGACCCGTGTGTTCGGGTCTTAGAGTGTCAGCTCTGGGACCCAGGTGTCGAAAATGTATTACTGCAACTGTATACTGATTTTGCGACAATAAAGATTTGTGACTTTTGCCTTTACTGGGATGCTGGGATCGGGAGATTTCTAGGCTGTAAGTTTCAGGGTGGGTTTGTCGTAGAAAGTCTTTACAGGATGTGGCTATGTATCGGGGTTCCAAAGTTAAGGGTTTCCCCAAAAGTTGTATCCGGTGATTGAGTGAGATTCTCAGATACAGCCAAGCACATTACTCCGCCAAACTCTGACTCTGAAAGCGTTCTTGCGACTCACCACCAGGATCCCTGCTGCAGCATCATCCAGACAAGGTAAATGGGTATGAAGGGGTTAAAGTATATATGTGGTCATACATGGAGTCTCTAGTGTAGCAGGGGTTCTCCAGTATAGCAGAGATACCCGCATATATACCCAGGTACACTGAACCTAGTTTAGGGGTGGGGCTGCTCCAGCTAGGTTATAATGCTGAGCAGGTTTTTAAAGTGTCTAAAAGTTTTAAAAGTTATTTGCTCATGTGTGCCAAGAATGAGGCTAGTGATTGTAGGGAATATATACACTCACTCCATTCCTGACACCAGAATAGGAACCCATAACTTTTAGAACACAGAAAAGAGGATAAAATATATTTTATCTCATAAATCAGATCCTAAGCAGAGAGATAACTATACTAATACTAAAGATAATAATTCAGCTCCTAGATAAGAATATATACAAAAATCTCCTGTTCACTCCCATTTTTTAGAGTCAGTAAAGAGAAGATTTCTACCCCAATTAACGAGAAAAGAGGAAACAGAGAGGGCAAAAATAGGGACTGCTCAAGGGACAAAAGAAGGTTCCCACCAGAAGAGGAACACGAGCAGGGACCAGAATCCAAGAGAAGAGAGTACTATTAGGATCAGTAAATTCTCCAGGGAGAGGTATCTTTAATTTGTCAACTATTATACTCACAGACGACCAAAAAAAAGTCCTCAATAAGGGACTCACCTTCTCAAAAATATGTGGGCCTAATAGCTTTCAGTTGTTTAAGGACCTTCATAAATTCACACGTAATCTAACCTGAAGAGACATTATTGAAAATTGATGCTGAGCGCATGGTCACACCGTCTTCTGTAAGTACTGTTGATCTTCCCAACACATTTACTACTGTAGATGTATGTTTGTAAACATACATCTTTTAGGGGACCATCTAAGTTTTATCCAGCTCAGTCTAAATGACATCACATAGACACTTATTTAGCTTTAACATTTTTGAAGGACAATAAGAACCTGATTATCAGACTGGCCAATAAAGGAGGGGGTGTTGTCCTCCAGGACCGTAAAGATTATTAAGGGCGAGCATACCACCTCCTTTTAGATGAGTCCTTCTACAGGAGTCTTAAATGTGACCCTACGACTGAGTATAAGGTACTATTGAGGGAATTATTGGGCACAGCACTGTGAACAAGTCATCTCTAAGTCAGAATTTTCTTTTCTTTATGCGGAATTTCCAAAAATTCCCATTTTGTATCATTTGCTGAAAACACATAAGTCCATTGTTAAACTGCTGGGAAGACCAATAATTTCCCGAATTCAATCTCTTACCTCAAACTTGTCACAATATGTAGTCTTTTTTTACAGGTTTATGTGGGAGTACTTCCATCCTATTTAAAGGACTCTACTGCCGTTCTTAATTTGTTTTCTAAATTTGAATGGAAAAACACCTATTGATGGATAACTCTTGATGTCCAAGCTTTATAAACACATTCCCCATGCTAAAGGATTGAAAGCTGTGGCCTTCTTTTTGGAAGGGGACACCACATTGCACCCTCTAAATAGACAGTTTATTTTCGATTCAATAAAGTTTATACTTACACATAACTATTTCCTGTTCCTAAATTATTTTTTTCTACAAGTTTGCAGGACAGCTATGGGGACGCGATTTGCCCATAGCTTCACAAATCTTTATATGGAGAAATGGGAACTGGATACGATATGGTATAATAATCCCTTTAAGGGTAATATTATACTTTGGCGTCGGTACATTGACGACATTTTATGTGTATGGGAGGGCGATCTTACAACAGTTAGCACATTTCTAATCTACATTAATGATAATACTAACAATCTAGTCTTTACTCATTCATCTAGATCATCTCATTTTCTAGATCTTAAACTTACATCTCTTAATGACGGTAGGGTGATTTCCAAAACCTTCTTTAAGGAGTTGGATTCGAACAATCTCCAACTCGCATCAAGTAACCACAAAAAGGCCTGGATAAGTAATATGCCTGTTAGTCAGTTTATGAGGATTAAGAGAAATTGTAGCATGGAAGAGGATTTTGAAAAGCAGGCAAACAAATTATATCAGAGGTTTGTTCATAGAGGGTATCCAATTAGGAAACTGAATGATGATCTGCTTAGAGTAAAAAATATGGATAGGGATTCTATGCTTGTACCTAAATGAAAGGAATCAAAGATTGTCCCCACTAACAAAGTAGATGTGGCATTTATCACCCATTTTAATTTGGTTAGTAATAAAATAGAAAAAGCTGTTAAGAAACATTGGGGCATTCTATGCAGTGACCCCATTTTGGGAAACCATATCGCTAGCACTCCAAAATTTATATACAGAAGGGCTTAGAATTTAATGAACACTGTAGCACCTAGCGATATAGGTATTCAACAGAAAATTACGGTGAACAATATGTGGCTCAGCAATAAAATACCATCAGGGAACTTTGCGTGTGGAAACTGCTCAATATGTAAATTTCTTCATCCAGTAAGGAATAAATTCGTATCTAAGTCAACCAAGGAGTTCTTTGATATTAGTGACTTTATTTTCTGTAATTCTACCCACATAGTATACCTCTTGGAATGCCCTTGTGGCTTCCAATACGTGGGCCGTACAAAAAGACTATTAAAAATAAGAATACAGGAACATATAAGGAACATAAAAATTGTCTATGCCAAACACAGCCTGTCACGAAGTTATATGTCACATCATAATAAAGACCCCTCATCACTAACTTTCAAGGGAATTCAATGTGTGCCCGGTAGTAGAAGAGGGGGAGATAGGTTAAAGGATCTCTCGGCTAAAGAGTCCTTTTGGATCCACAAGTTGGATACTTTAACTCCCAAAGGACTGAATGAGGAGATAGATGTATGGTCTTTACATTGATATATACTTTAGGTTCTTTGTAGGTTTATTCTCTCTTTTGTAATGTTGATTTCAGTTTAATCTCATATGTACTAATTAATTTTCAAGTTCATATTGTTGATTCAGGTGTTCTCATGTTCACACTGATTGTGTGTGTCATTTCTTGAGGACTTTTTATGTAAACTTGGTCCCCATGTGTAATATATCTGAGCTTCGTTTTTTAGTGGCCATATATATTTGTGTGGGCACTTTTTTCTTCCTCTGCCTAAAACCAAATTGGTTCATGATAGCGCTTTGATGTCATGATTTTTACTATATGTTTTTATTTTTATCCTAATACGTGTTTGTTCTTCTCTTTCAGCGCATGTATTGTTGCGTAGCGACGCTTTTTATCATATTGTATAAATAAAATGTTTTGATGTAATGTTTACTTGTGATTATGGAGTGATTATGCTTGCAGATGTGCTGTTTCTGTAGGTTCTTCTCTGATTGGTTGGACACGCCCCCTGTGTCCGTATATTTCCGGCGAAGTTCTATGGGTATTTTGTTCGGGCTAACACTCTGCAATGAATATTCCCTGGCAAAGTGGCGTTGTGGAGCTACGAAACACGTAGGATTTTTATTGCCTTATACTGATTTACTGAACTTCCAACACCTTGTTCCTCACTGTGTGCCGTACGTCTGCAACCGGTTCGTGATGTCACCCCCCGCGACGGGCGCTGTAGGAGCTTTCTGGGTGGAAGTTTGGTGTACCATGATTGTGTACCTCTGCTGTGAACTTGTTTTCTGGTATACACACACCACCGGCTCACGCTGGTAGTGACGCCCTTTTAGGTGGTGTGTTGTGATTTATGATAGCGGTTCAATACAGCGGTTCAGGAAGAAAACGAGCTACCAGAGGTTGGAAAGTCTTGATCTGCATGTTTGGACAATTCCGGACATCATCCCAAGGAGGATTCCTTGTGCCCCCTGGTGTGGAGTCACCTACCTGGGATAGAGAGATCTTCGGAAGACCTCCAATGCATGACGGATGAAGTGCCTCCCCTGACCAGACCTGTTGCAGCATTCGTAACACATGTATTGATACATGACATGCTTAAAAGGTCTTATCTGATGTGCGCAGATTATTTATCTTTTTCATTCATATTTTTTACTAAAGATATTACACTATGAGCGTTGTGTGCTTTTTTTTGTTTAGCCCCTTGGGCTCCTAGTCTTTTCCCCTTACTGCCGCGTTGCCTGCGGGTGTTGGCGGGTGGCAGTCGGGCAGAGGCGGCAGCGGGGCGTGTGTGGTGTGGAGCTGAAGTGGTGGCGGGTCGCCTGAGGTCCGTGGTGGCTCCCGTGCAGGGCGCCGCCTGCTGTATGTGCTCGCGCGTGCGCAGTATGTTTCGCACATGCGCGGCCATAGGAGGTACGCCGGCCCTACCAGAAGATTCACACATGCGCAGAAGGACCCCGCGAGTGGCGGCCATTGGGTAGAGGGGCTCTGCAGGGACTACAAGTCCCATCAGGCATAGGGGCAGCGAACCAATAAGCTTTCCTCTGCACCACAGAAGATACATTTTGCGCGCTCAGCCCACGCTAGTCAGTCGGTGCTGGGACAGGATAGGGGTAGGAGAGGAGGTATGTTCAGGGGTCTGTGACTCCTGCACTAGGCCAGAATCACCCCCTTAGGCCCCAGCTAGGCCCCGGCTCCCCTCAGCTTGTGGTTGCTGCAGGGACCGACCCATAGGATAGGGACACAGCCCTTTAGAACCAGCATAAGTGAGGGACACGGCCAGGACGCGGCGGCATCCTGGCCCTTGGTGGTCTGGGACCAGATCACACCTGAAGAGAATATTGTTGAGGTGGACACCTCACGTGGAGACCCTATCCCGCAAGGACGGACACATCGGAGTTGTCAAGCACAGTTGGGTCCGTAAACCCCGTCGCAGGACACAGTGCGCCCGGGTGTGGACACACCCGGCAGGTACCTTCCTCAAAGTGCACCAACACACATAGTATAGTGGCAGCGCTGACCACATATAAAGGGAGGGGCTATATCCTTGTGGACACTAGGGTGGTTGAGTGCCCTAGGGCCTCATAAGGTACTGTGGGGACTGTGGCGAAGAGTGTAGGACAGTGGTGGGTGGTTACGGCTGTGTGCGGCTGGCGGGTAGCTGTAACCAGTAGCCAATATCTTTATGTAGTAAATTGTTATTTTATGTTACCCAGAGTGTGGTTATTGTGTGAATATATATGTGTACAGGTACATACATATTGGTCCTGTAACGGGCAAATCCACATCGTAGGATCTGTTACAGGTGGAGGCGTTGATGAACCTTGTTTCCGGATACACCCCAGGCTCCCTGCAGCGGAGGCTCAGACCTCCTGTGAGCCACAGGTATTGCACCACACACGCTGTAATCACCTCACGGAGGGTGGGGGATACATGTGTTACATTTGTATTTGGTTTTTAGTATTTATTCTCTTCTTGATGTGGCTTGCAGGCTTAAAATGCTTTGGCCAAAGGGTTTAACTAAATGACCCTTTTCACGAGATATATACTTACAGTAGGTGTTTCACTGTGTATTTTTGTCATATTGAATGTAGCTTTGGGCTTCTCTGTTTTTTGTTGTGTACTAAAAGCAGGGTTGCAGACCTGTCTGAGACGTGAATGTGCTCACAAGTGCTACTGTATTTTTATTTTCTATCATTTATAAGGAAGCCAGCCTGGGTTTGGTGGTGGAAGGAAGAGTAAACATCAGCAGGTACAGTACACCGCAAATTACTTTCATAAGGCTGCATCCCCTGTGCCGCGGACGGCGCTCATGCTTGCGAGTGGTGACGACACCAACTCTCCAAGCATGAGCATTGGACAGTCCTGTAAGCGAGAGCGGGGGGGGGAGGCGTGGCCTAAACAGTGAGTGGCGCTGATTGGCTGAGGTCATGTGACCCCTCTGCGCGCCTCAAAGTCAATTTAATTTCGCACGCTGCATGAGCATGGCCGGACAGACTTAAATTGATTGTGCTGACCGCGCCAAGCACCAAGCGTGGTCAGCGGCAGCGTGGACGCAGCCTAAGGCAGCACCCAAACAAACATCATGACTAAATAATCCTTCCTGCATGACTTTTGCTTTGGTAAGCATGGTATGTTTAATTTCACAGATTTTACTACATGATCTTTTTCATGCCTTCAAATAAAGCAGAATTTAAATATTAATTACTTGAAACATATTGAGTGAAGCCATTCTGTATTTTATAGAATTGGTCATGTTGCTGTGTTTCAGTAAAGCCATTATAGCCCATATTCACTAAGCGGTGCTGTTGCAGAAGAGACACCTTATGACCCATTTAAGTATCTTCAAGATACGAAAGGTGTCGTATGCATAGTACTGCTTAATAAATATAGGCTTATGACTTCGCCATTGCTTTCAGGGTTCAGGATCCAAAATGAGGTACATACTCCACTCCACCAGCCAATCCGGAGGGAGGAAGTTGCCCCGTCCCTGTGACAGGGTGAAGTCAGGTACTGATAGTTATGCCTGGGAAACATACATTTGAGTCCTTCATCAAGCACTCAGAAGGTTAACCCAGGAAGAATGGTTGGGCAATCAGGAAGTAAGCGGAGACAGCTGACAACCACCTTTGATACAGAATGTAATGCTTGTGGAAAGTGGCTGTCTCAGACTGCAGAGCTGTCCTATGCAAGCCGCTAGCCAGATGGATTTCCAACCCTCTCTCTAAAACACAGTAAGAACTTTAATATTGTTTCCGGACTGTTGTGTTATATGTTAAAAGGTTGGGAACTGGATATAGCCAGCCAGCCTGATAGATAGGGCTTAGATTGTTTGTAAGTTCTCCCAATGTGGAGTAGGTCTTATTTTGCTAAGTTTGTGTTGCCTTAAAGGGACAGTGTGCCCAAATGTTTAGTTCTGCTGTGGAGAAATAAAACCATTTAACATTTGCTTTAAACTGAAACTACACGTGTGGACTATTGTCTGACCTTGCCTACAGGGCGTCCTACCACAGTCCCCTAGAAACAGCCTTGCTCTCCCGCGGCCCCCCAAGCCAGTCAGGTCACTATGTCCAGAGAGGTAATACCAGACACACACATGTCCAGTATTACCTCTCATTTTTTACTGGACAGAGTGTCCAAATACAGGACAGTTCGGTTCAATACTGGACACCTGGCAACCCTAAATGGAAATATTCTAATTTGTAAACATGACACCTCATGAAAATCTTTAAGACCACTGACTGTAAATGTTACACTGCCTTCCAGGATGACTGTGACAGGCCTGCAGATCATGTGAAAAAGATGTCATTTATGCAAACGTCCGCCTTTGCTGAAGAATAAATTATTTGGGGACATTTTACACGTCCCAATCTTCCCAAAGAAAAGCTGCTTGTTTGAGGAAACCAGCTCAAACGGCATTTGCACTGTAAAACTGCATAGCCTGTGGCTGAGCTCTGTGGCTTTATATGGCCATACTCTCTTTAATATCTCTTTATGTGGTATCTTTCTGTGTAGCCAGACAATCGAAAGCAAGGGCGGTGCTTTGAATGAGTGGTTTATAGTAGCTGTGATATCTGCCATTTGGAATGCGGAGATCTGGCTAAGAGAATTCCAAGAACAAAAAAGCATTTAAGTGGAATTAAAGACACAATAATACGGAACATCACTGACCCGCTAAAGCGTGAGGCCAAAGAATCATGAATGCTTTATTAAATCTGCTTAACCGAAACTACTTTGCTGTCAGAGGGAGCTGCAACACATTTCATAGTGTGTGTGTATATATATATATATATAAACACACGCACACTATATATATATATATATACACACACACACTATATATATATATATATATATATATATATATATATATATATATATATATACACATACATATATATATATATATATATATATATATATATATTCTATACTATACTATTCTATACTATAATTCAGAAAGTTTGTTTGTTTGTCCGGCTATTCAAATCCACATGCTTAATCCTAGAGCACCAAACTTGGCATGCTATCTAATAGGATCAGAAGGAAGAGCGTAGGTTGGGTTTTGGTATTTTTTACTCATAGCTTCAGGTAGCCCCCAAACAAATGTTCGTGAGAACTTCGTTTTTTCACTCTAGCTCCTCAGGGAATTGTTCGATTAACGTAAAATTTGGAATCTAGGCACATATTTATAGGAGACATAGGGCCTCATGCAGTAAGCGACGATTATGTGAAATCGGCAAGCTTATCGATTAGTCATGTTATTGGCGTTTTTCCCTCTCCGTATGCAGTAAGTGCCGAATACATTCAAAATCAACCAGAAAACAAATCCGCCCACTCTCACGATGATGAGCCGATCACACACAGGTGTATCGGCGTGCGTGGCGGGGTGCTGTTAGGTTGCACAATCACAAATCTTGCTGAATCAGGCGAAACAAGCATGTTTTTGATTGCGCGCCATATTTAAAGGCAACGTGTACTGCTAATCATTCTCTGTGTTGTTGGGAGTGAGAGAGAGAGAGAGACGCACAGAGCTGGACGATTGAAGATTTGCATATTGACTGAGAGACTTGTTGTGTATTGGGTGAGCTTTGTCCTTTGTTGTTTTGTTTACATCTTTGTCTTGTTTTATATGTGGAAGTGGGTCGTGTGATTGCCTGTACATTTCTTGTCTGTTTTTTGTGAGTGCTGGAAGTATGCCCGCAAAGCGTGGGAAGAGTGATGCTGGTGGGAGTGGGACTGCTACTCGTGCGAGTACGCGTCGGAGTGAACGTTCTGTTCAGGGGAGTGATGTTGCTGGTGCACCGAGTGGTGTTGCTGGGAGTGGGAGTGCTGGTGCTGGGAGTGGGAGTGCTGTTGTTGGGAGTGGGAGTGCTGGTGCTGCGAGTGGTGTTGCTGGGAGTGGGAGTGCTGTTGTTGGGAGTGGGAGTGCTGTTGCTGTGAGTGGGAGTGCTGGTGCTGGGAGTGCTGGTGCTAGGAGTGTGAGTGCTGGTGCTAGGAGTGTGAGTGCTGGTGCTAGGAGTGTGAGTGCTGGTGCTAGGAGTGGGAGTGCTGGTGCTGGGAGTGCTGCTGGTGGCGCAGTTGCTGATGGGGTGTCTGGTGGTGGCGTGCTTGCTGGTGGCCAGCTTTTGGAGGCTCTTCCATTGGAAGAAGGAGAGTCCAGTCAGCACCAGCCAAGCTCTGACCCTAAACCTGCTCGGAAAAAACGTGTGGAGAAGCCACGTAATCCTCGCTTCAATGACCAGGAAAATAGGGCTCTTGTCACTGGCATTCTGGAGCACTATGACAGTCTCTATGGACATTTAGTAGGTAAGTGTAACTTTACATTTATTATTCAAATACATGTGATCCTAGGTCATCTGAGTTTTGTTCATATGCAAATATGGGTACACAATATCTTTCTATGTTCATTAGTGTGGAAACACAGCTTTTTATCATGCCTTACAAGGACAAATAAACACAGGCGGTCAATTTGCCAGAACTGCATACAATATGAATGCAACCTTGCTTACATGTATAGGTTTAGTAGTGAATGCTCATGTGCTGCACATATTACACATAAAACAGCATGTTTGCTATCTCTTGGAACAGCTAGCAGTGTAGGAAACTGGTGCTTATATTATTATTAATTTACCTCATATCTTTTATATGTTTTTCAAGGGCGGACAAGTGCAGCAAGCAAAAAAGAAATGTGGGACACAATAGTCATTGGTGTCAATGCCTGTGGGAATAGTGTCAGGGACAAGTATCATTGTCGGAAAAGATTTGATGATATTAGGTCCAAATTGAAAAAGAAAATACAAGACCAACGCGTGCATGCTACTGGCACTGGAGGTGGGCCCACACCACAACGTCTCATATTGACTCCATTGGAGGAGCTGCTTCGGCCAAAATTACTTACCGTCGTCGTGGAAGGCTTGGCTGGTGACCGTGACATTGGAATTTATCCGTCACAATTTCCAGCAGGTGATAAATATTACTGTACGAGGCGTGTCGTTGCTTACAGTTATTTTGCATATTTACACTGCTTTTTATACTGTCTTCACAATATAAGCATACCTGCATCTATATATGTATATGTCTGATTCTGTATATATATATCTCAAAATAGACATATATGTAGTAGTCCTACTAAAAGCAGTAACTAATATAGCACGTGCCATTGCGTGCTCATTTACATGTGAATTCCCAAAATGCATAGCTGCAGTGGAAGCAATTGATGGTGGGCGAAGATGGGGAACAACAGGGTAGTACACATGTGTAACACATGTTCATGAGAAATTATTAGTAGCTACAGGTACAGAACAGAAATATGTATCATATTATTGTGTATTTTATTGATTTTACTCCGACAAACATGACATTACTGCCTATTTTAAGCATGCATCAAAGAAATTGCATGTAACGGCCTACAAACATCACTGGCACTAACACATCTATAGTTGCTTATGAAAAGGTCCATTTTTGCTTTATGTCATATACAGACAGCATAATGAGGCACACGTATCATATGTTATGTCATTGTTTTCATAACTTAAACACTGCAGATGACTACTTAGCTCATCTACCATTGTGTTAAAGCAGCTGCAATTAATATCTCATCACAGCATACACTTCAACAGAGGGGGTGGGGTTCAGCACACACACTAATTACAGCCTCATTTCACGGTCAACTTAGTTCACACCATTTGCACCTGTTTCAAGTCATTGAAAGGTGTGGCTGATTAGGCTTTTTGGGGAAGGGAATACCTTTCTTACAACCTGAATAGCACAACTGAAGTTAATCACACTCATTTGAAAGCTTAACTCTAGCTACTAAATGCCCCAACAACTCATTACTTATCAAAGCGTACGTCACACATTAGTTCACTCATATCTATAGTTGAACTACTATCAAAGACACATTATCACACACTGCATGTGTTGTCTTGTTGAGTCACAGCCACATTCAGGTGTGCCACATCTTCGATTAATGTACCACACATATCCTCTACCAAAAACAACACTTTTTGCAATATGACCACCTTCATGATAACCATTGTGAATGGTCATCTCATGATAGTTATGTACATTATGATACTGATATCACTACACAACATATGATTTTTATGTACTCATTTAATCTATTTATCCTCACGCATTACTGCAGAAACATAGTATGTTGTATGTTAGGGAACTCAAAAATTCTAAGTACACAGGCATGTACAGTGTTATTACAACTATTTATGTTCACTTTCACACACATTTTCGGTTAAGGAACTGATGTTGTTAGTTAATCATAAATACAGAACATACAATAAGTGTTTGTTCAATATTTACACATGTAAATGTAAAACTTATGTTATTGTTATATATAGTTGCCCCTGGAGGACATGTGTCACCTGAGATGGAACAAGTGTCTTCACCTGGGTCAGCCAGCTCAACACTACTAGAAGGTGAGTGTATCATTTGCTGGCCATATAATATGTGCTCTTCTATATGTTATGTTGTCATGTGCATTATTTGTTTTGCACATCTTCTTTAAATAGGATTACTTAGTGTCAGTGAAAATTAAGTGTAAGGCAACATGTATTGTGTTAGTGATGTTAATTATCATGTAGGACTTCTGAGTTTAGAGCAACTTTTCATTCATTCATATTTCATACTGAGTCCAAACATTATTCGTAAGTCAAGGTAGTTTTTAATGAGGTTATAAAACGTATGCTAACATGTTAGGTGTTACTTAGGACACAGTACAATTACATAGTAACACAGCATACATTAACATGCCATTTAATAATGTGTACATTTCTTTTTAGAACATCATGGTGATGAGGATGATGAGTATGATGAGGATGACGCCACAGAAGAGACTGAAATACAATCATGTGACCATGAAGAGGTGCCAATAGAAACTGTTGTACCGCCAAATCGTCCATCAACTTCCACATACGATGCAATTGTAGCTTCAGAGGGAAAAATAGTGGACGCAGAAAATCGTCGCCATTCAGACATGATGACAGTGCTGGAAAGGATGATTGGACTGCAGGAAGAAACAGTATCACAATTGGCACATCTCCACAGAGTCTTCATTGAAGTGCCTAAACAGTTGCAAAAAATCAACACCTCATTCGAAGCATTAGTTGTTCAGCAAACACAAGCTAATTACTGGAGAATGACTAATGTACCACAATTCAACACCTCCCAGCCAGGATCTGTTCATGCAGGTCAGTTTTCACCACATTCATCTGATATTCATTCACCAGGCCCAAATGTTACCGGTCAAGTAGCAGACATTGCTGTGCAGGTTCCTGATGACATCCTACCGCTGCCATCTGTACAAATTCAGCAGCAGACACCTACAAAGGAGGCGACAAAAACAAAACAAGACACACATGAAACAGACCAACCATCACTTGTGCAGTGTCTACCAACTTGCTCACATGTGTCACTGGGCACAAGCCCTGTCCGTGAACAGTCACTACCCAAAAGCCCTGTAGGTGAGTCGCTGCCCAAAAGCCCTGTAGGTGAATCGCTGCCCAAAAGCCCTGTAGGTGAGTCGCTGCCCAAAAGCCCTGTAGGTGAATCGCTGCCCAAAAGCCCTGTATGTGAATCGCTGCCCAAAAGCCCTGTAGGTGAATCACTGCCCAAAAGCCCTGTAGGTGAGTCACTGGCCACAAGCCCTGTAGGTGAGTCACTGGCCACAAGCCCCGTAGGTGAACAGTCACTGGCCACAAGCCCTGCCCGTGAAGTGCCAGAGGCCACTCAAAGTGGCTCTGTTGTGCCTAAAGTTGGTGGCAAAAGAAAAAGGAAAATTCAAGAGACAACAAGCAGGCCTGTTACTCGCTCGCAAAAGGAACAAAAAAAATAAATGTTATAATTCAGAAAATATGTCTTTGGCCTTGTTTTGTTGACTTCAGATTATCTAATTACTATTGTATGTATGCTGAAGACTGTGTTGTTTCCAAACTTTCAACTATGTTCTTGTACACGTGAAGTTTTGGAAATGTTAACACTCATAATTAATTGTGTTATAAATATTTATGTTGTAATCGTCTGTTCAGTAATGGTCCACCAGGAGCCAGTTGCTAAGTTTAGAGAAGCTGCCATTGACTTTGCAGCAAAACATTGCATTTGGGTGTGTTAATTGATGTAAGAATTGCATATGCATATTAGTCACATGCAATTATTAAAACACCTAAGTAAGTGCAAACATCTTTCTTGTACGTGTACAGCAGGATTATGTGTAAATTATTACTTACCTTTGCCTTGCTTGGCCATTGTAATTTTGTCCTTTAATCAGTTGTGTGTTCGTTTCTATAACATCTCAGAATGTATAATAATATATATACACACACACACACACACACACACACTGAGTGAGTGTGAGTGTGAGTGTGTGAGTGTGTATATATATATATGTATATATGTGTATATATATATGTATATATGTGTATATATATATGTATATATGTGTATATATATATGTATATATGTGTATATGTATATGTATATATGTGTATATGTGTATATATATATGTATATATGTGTATATATATATGTATATATGTGTATATATGTGTGTGTATATATATATATATATATATATATATATATATATATATATATATATATATATATATATAGTACTATATAAACTGGTATACACAAACTAATACACTTCATGCTTCCTTGTGAAAGCACACTATTTTAATAATACAGGCCTAATGTTTGAGAAATATCCTAAGTATGAGACTCTAACAGTATTGTGCTTAAACAAATGTTTATTACTTCATTCAATCATGTTTCTCACCATTTAAATAGGTTTCATACAAGGTATACTTAATGCCATCAATGTTGTGTGTACTCCTGCAATATAAAAAAAAATAAAATATTATATATAAATATATATATATTTTTATAAGAGATATATTTATATATATATATATATATATATATATATATATATATATATATATATATACACACACGTATTTAAACTCATGCAGACAGGGAGTTAACCAGACTTTCACATACACACAGAAATGTAAGCGGGGAAAAAACATTTCTTTTTGCAGGTGTGTTTTTACTGATATGCCTGGCTAAGAAATATTTTCACACACTGGTCTTTGTTAGTTTTCAAAAAAACACTATGTGAACGCATTCACAGTCTAGGGATGTTTTTCACAAACGAGATAAAAGAAGGAGAAATGTTTCTCCCACAGTCCCATATCACGAACCACAACTGTTAACCCAATTAGACAAACAAATCCAATTGGCGTTTGAAATAAGGAGTCAAAGTAGTTACTTTTGTTGACCTTGACAAGGAAAAACAGGAGTTTGTTAGCCATTCAGCACATTCATTTTGATGAGCAAATAACACAGACCTGCACACAGCTTTTGTGCTACTCAGACATGGCTGATGAATTCGTTAACAATATTAATCCCCTTTTAGGGTATAAGTACATGATCTGTGAAGCCATCTTGAACAGTCGCGGACAGAAAGCAAGCACACGCCAAATCGATGATTTCATTCGAGCAAAATATCCTTATTACCAAGACCGTAAGCATGCACGGAATTTTAATTCCTCAATAAGATTCACTTTATCAAGTAATGACTTTTTTGAACGTGACCAGGATAAGCTACAACACACCTATGGTTTCTGGAAGATTGCCCCGGAAAAACAATTTATCCTGAAAGACGGCACTTATATTGTCGTGAAAGGCATATTTATTCCTAATGGCAATAGCAATGTATCCGCTACTACTGATCCGTTTGAATCGATACGTGCTGCAATATCTGCAGCCTCCATTCCTGAAACCCACATTGTACAAGAACAAAAGTACTATGATTATGTACCAAGCCTTTCAGCTGAAATTGCATTGGAATGGGAACCGGAAGAAATGAACCTACCTCCCGACCAATTATTTGAAGAAAGCAGTGGCGATTCCTATGAGCGCATCCTGGAGGAGATATGTGCCATACTGGATTCAGCGGTTGGGTTAAGCGTGGATGAAAATGGCTTGCATTTCTGGAGCGACCAGTTGCAGCCAGGCGAAGAGTTAATTCTAGAAGAATGGTAAATATAACAATCGTTATGCGTTGACTCTGCGTTTAAATTTTTTTTTTTTTGTAACCACCATTTTCACTTTCAATGCGTGGATACAGCGTAACATTGCAGACTGCATAACATGTAGCGATCACAAACAAATTGTTTCCTAATACAATATAGTAGGACCTGAAAGAGTAGTACACATTGCTGACGGAATAAATATACGTACTTTCCTATCCCTTTAAACATATTAGCAACATTTTACCATTACTCTAACACATACCTGTTTTGTTATCATGCAACATCTACAACATTGAAAACCGGGTCCACCACGTATGACGTGGGACCCTTGTCATGGGCCAAGGCGTCCTTAAAAAGGATTAGTGATGTAAGTCCCGCCCCCAAGCGACGTGCGCGCCTCAAAGCCTATTGGCTGTCATGTTTTGTTATAGTAACGGTAACTGCAGTGTGTGATGCGTGCGGCTCAGTGTTTGTAGGCGTACCCTGGGCGTTAGCCGAATGTTAATTGAGTGGGAGGAGTGTTAGCATGCGTTTCACGCTGGCTTAACATGACGTCACACGTATTGCATTTGCGCATTGTGTTATCGGCCGTGCTTTCTGTTCAAACACGTCTGTTTAAAAAGAATACAGATGTACTCGTTTAGAACGAATGTAGTTTCGTCTTCATTGTATTTGAAATAAAGATGTTATGTTTACTGGTATTTTCAACATGTATTGAACGCACAACGTACGCTTTGTTTTGCGCATGCGCTAACAGTTAGTGGAGCCAAGCGTGAAGTGCGTGCGCACACAAAGATGTGCGCGCACATCTTTCAGTATACAGGCAACGTTCACTTCTTATACATAGTTATGCCTGCTACAAATTTAAAGAAACATTACATACTGATGAACAGTTTTACTTCTAACATATAAGTGAGTGACGTGTGTATCTACACAATCATATAGAGCTGCGTAACGCGTTGTCACGGATGCATATCTAGTAAGGTGCCATCTTTGACCATCATGTGTTTGCTGTATTTCAGAGATGTCGGGGAAGATACAATCGGATCAATGTATGATTTCAGAAGAGTCTACCTTTATATGAGATGATTGTGAGGAGGAGCCACCGACTACTATACTACATATGGAACTAATTTTATATTGCTTGCAGCGCTTATTAACAAACAATTAAAAATGTGATACCCTTATGCCTATATTGCATAAGCACTTAATTAACATAATGATGTTGCAAAAGAGTGCCTCATGAATTTTTATTGAGTGTTCTTTAATGACTACTAACATTTTATGACATGGTGTGTTTTATATATAACAACCATTCCCACTCTGCTAACACATTTGTGTATTCTAATATGTAATGGAACGTATGACTGTCGAAACTATGTAACAATAATAATAATAATATGAGCATGTTCATGTATAGGGCTGCTAGTTGTACGCAGCGATTTACAGACACATGTTTCAGCCTGAGGTCCCTGGCCCGTGGAACGTACAAATGTTTTTTTGCCGCATGAGGCACAGGGAGATAAAGTGACTTGGCCAAGGTCACAAGGAGCCCACACCGGGAATTGAACCAGACTCCCCTGCTTCAAACTATCAGTGCCAGTGTGTGTCTTTACTCACTGAGCCACTCCTTCTCCCAATGTAAAGGACACTTACAACCAAGTAGCCATTTATTTTTAAAATCTCTTGTTACATGGGTATGTAGATAAAATGGTTTGGGACTGTAGCAAATAATGTTACTGGCCAGATGTTATGGTCCCCTCCAATGCATGATGTTCTGAATATGACATCACCATCATGTTATGAAGTACGTTTCTGTGTATATTTCATTAACCTAACTAACTATAGTTTACTGTGTTTATTAATCGTTTAGAAATACATAGTATAGTCAATATGATGATATAAGCTACCATAATAAAGCTGGTGTTATCATTTGTCGGTGTTATACATGGATCCTACACCAATTGATAGAGACACAAACAGTTGTCTTAAAAAGTGTGTCTATGCTAGTGATGAATGTGCTCCCGTAAGTAAACAAATAAGTACAGTTATCCCCTTTTCTCCAACCACCTCTATATTACATTAATGGAAATTATAAGGAAACATACATAAAATGTGATGAAATGTGAGTAATCATTTTGTAATACAATGCACATGAAAGCTCAAGAGTAGCTAAATGCATATACATGATACAGAAAGTACATATATGTAACATTTGTGTTTAAACCAATATGTTGGGTTTTTAGTTCCAATAATTATAGGAAGATTGAGGTAGCCACATCTTATGAGAGATGTCAGCAAATATACATACCATGATCAGTCATACTGGAGATATACCTATAATGCAAAGGAACAATATATAAATTGCAAACATTGACATGCCATCTTCAGTACCGTAAACAACACAGCAAAGTGTGTATTTGGTGTTAAATGTACAACACCATGTATATTTCATGACATTCAAAATGTAAATCAGCCTGGTGTACACATCATATGGATGTACATGTTACACTGCACCAATAACATTGTATGTAAGCATACTA
This sequence comes from Ascaphus truei, assembly GCF_040206685.1. NCBI lineage: Eukaryota > Metazoa > Chordata > Amphibia > Anura > Ascaphidae > Ascaphus > Ascaphus truei. Next base: position 101,361,042 of record NC_134484.1, read on the forward strand.
GAAGCATGAATGATTATGGGCATAATATGTGTTTTGTCTTAGCATAAGGAATAACACAATGCTAAAATATTATTGCTTTGTTACCCAAGTTGTATTCACATACACACAACTAAAGTACAATTGAAGAGGGATTATATAACCTGTGCAACAATAACATACCGGTGCCACATCCCTTTGTGCACACAGCAGAGAAAAGAAAGGTGTGCAACCCATATTCATCTGTGTCCTAACAGAAGGTTATATAAAGAAACATTATTGTTAATATAACATAATTAAACTATAAAAGTAGTACTAGGAACATATGAGTTTGTACTTACAAGAAAAAAATGAATTGATGAGATTCTGTCGTGTCTGGCCACCACTGGCTGTTTGTTCATTTTCAGCAGCTACATGGGTGGGATGCTCGTCTACCAAAGCCTCAGCTAGGTCTGACTGTACATTGTGCCTGAGTGCAACATTGTGCAAAATGCAACAGGCAAGGATAATATCAGACACTTTTTGAGGCTTGTATAGAAGAGCCCCACCAGTTCTGTCCAGACACCTAAACCTGGTCTTGAGTAGGCCAAATGTCCTCTCTATAACAGATCTTGTAGATATATGGGCTGCATTGTACCTGTCCTCTGCTTCAGTTTGAGGGTTTAGCACCGGAGTCAAGAGCCACGGCCTAATTCCGTATCCTGAGTCACCTATAATGAATGGAGCACACATAAGCTGACATTAGTGATCAAATTGTACAATGCCAACATTCCTAAATCAACATGTGTTTTGTGTTAGAACATGTAAATATGTACTCACCCAGCAGCCAACCAGGTTCAAAATGTCCCTCTTCGAACGCATGGAAGACTGAAGAGTTCCTCAGGATAGAGGAATCGTGACTGGAACCAGGGAACTTGGGTACCACATGCATTATCCTCATCGTGGCATCACATACCACCTGTACATTGAGTGAATGGTAGTGCTTCCGATTGCGGTACACATGCTCACTCTGACTAGGTGCAATCAAAGCAACATGTGTGCAATCGATTGCACCCAGCACACATGGTATCCCTGCTATATTATAAAAGCCAGTCCTGACTTCCAGCCACTCTGTCGCCTCTGTAGGAAAATGAATATAATTCCTAGCGCGTCTATTGAGTGCATAGAGAAACTGGGTCAAGGCCCGCGAGAATGTAGATTGCGAGACCCCGCCCACTATGCCCACAGTTGTCTGGTATGACGCGGAAGCAAGATAATGTAATGAGCACAGCATTTTAACAAGCCCAGGGACTGCACGACCTCTGGCTGTGAAAAAATCTAAATCCCCCCTTATCTCCTCATAAAGAGCTAAGATTGCTGCTGAACTCAAACGATAGCGACTTACAATCTCCTCCTCACTCATCCCATCTAACATGGTTCTCTCCCTGTACAGACGCGGACGAGGCACAAGTTGTCTCCTCTGTCTTCTCCTCTGATCTCCTGTCCCTCTACCTGTCCCTCGGCCTGTCCCTCTCCCTGTCCCTGTCGTATCCGCGTCACTGTCACTGTCCCTCGGTGTGTCCCTCCCTTGCCCTATATGATTGTCTTCATCATCAAGCATGTCATAGAAAAGAATGTTCCTCCGTCTCCTAAACATTCGCAACATTTTGAAATGAGTAGCTGTGAATGAGCAGGTAATGTGCGTCCTTTAAATAGGTATGTGATGATGTCAGGTGACATAGTAAAATGCAAGGTGTTACATTAACATAATAAAGTACTTCTGTGGCAAGCTGTGTGCACTTGTTGTTCTAAGTATTTGTTGTGTGTATTCTGCAGGGAATGATGATATTTGGCAATGATGTGACGTGAAGCTTTGTACAAAGATTGCTTGCAAATAAATAGTTGCATGTGCAATGCATGTAACACTTGTGAACGCAAGAGTCAGTCATGTAATGAGACAAAAAGGCTGAGATTGACGTGGGAAAAGTTTTGTGTAACATGTGTAATTATCCATGTTATTGTGACATGTTGGCAACAATGAATAGTCGTGTGCATATGCATGCATTTGTGTAAGGAGGATAGTTGGTATAGAATGAGTTTACAAGGTGTCCCAATGCTGAATTACTGTACATGTGTGTATAAGTTAGGTTGAAGTGCTTGTAATGCAACGGTTACAATGTAAACATGCAATGTGATTGAGCGTCCAATAAGTGACGTCATGAAAATAGGGAGGACCCAAAAGTATATGTAAACATGAGAAGACAGATGTACATGAACGTTTAAAGATGCGTGTCACATTACAAGCATTGTGTAATGTAAAGGAAGATGAATATACTGTGTATGAGTGACATGTGTGACATGTGTGACATCATGTAAATAATTGTCGCTGAGTTGAGTAAAATGTGTGATATGATGTGAGGTTCTCCTTTAAGAGTGTAGTATAGTATTTTCCCTTGCCACATCATCACATGATGAGTAATGTGACCCGCAAATGCTGAAAACATGTAAAAGTCGAATGTTATGCAAATAAGACACATCAGCTGTGACACAATGCAGGGAATGCCCCCACACTGTAATGCAAATCCCCCTTGTATTGTGAGCAATGAAACGTAAACAGTACTATACTGTTATACGTCCCCGCTCCATTGACTTCCATTGATGTACAGAAGATGTTTTTTTTTCTAAGTGCCGTTCCGGCAGCCTTAGCGATCGTTCTCCCGTCCAAACTGCCAACTTTAGTTGGCGGGAGAAATCGGCCATAACATCTCAATTTCGTAGTGCCGATCAGCCCCGATAAGCTGTTTTTTTTTGTTGAATCCAGCCGATTTAAAAAAGTGGCGATCAGTGTCGAAAACAGGCTTATCGGCAGGCGACTGGCCATAACCAAATTATCGGCTCCGAAACCTGGCGATATGAAGCACTTATCGGCGCTTACTGAATCTCAAACCCAATTTTGGCTATAACATGGCCATATTTCCCTTATCAACGCTTACTGCATGAGGCCCATAATCAGTTACAAAAGAACCGGTTCAATACTTCAGCTTCCGGTTCTAAAGCGGTTTTCTTGATTTGAGCTAAATGGCTCATCCTTCGTGCTTACGTTCCACTGCGAACAGTGCGAACGAAACAAGTGTGTATGAATAAAGAGCTTTTATTTTGACATTTTAACTTTAGTGTAGTCATTCTGCAGAAAAAAAGTGAAGAACTAAAGGAGGTCCCCCAAAAGAAAATCACTTATACGCACACCACTATTATAAAAAGTGATTTTCTTTTGGGGGACCTGCTTTAGCCCTCTACATTTTTCTGACATGTCACTACAATCACACATTGCACCGACTAATTATATTTAAATCAATTGTTCCAATACATCGCACTATTTGAGGGACCAAGTTGATCAACTTCATTCCTTGTTTGTGTAGTCTTACTGCAGTTTTCTTTCCATTCTCAATTATATTCTTGACTTGATAGGATGCAATTGGTTATGATACAGTTAGGGTTAGTTTGTTTTTATTTTAATAGACTCCCCCCGCCCCCTCCCCCCCCCCAAAAAAACACGTTTAACGGTAGCCAATCAGAGGCACAAAGAAAGGCTGCTTCGAGAGCAGCAGAAACATCAGAATTAACAGACCGCCAAATTGAAAAACTGAGATCACGTGGAAGAAAGAAGCACTCGTGGTTGTTAGGATGAACGGTATAAACTCTTCCTAAAGCATCACTTGACATGTTTTAACTAAACTATTGTTAGAAATGTCAAAAGTATATTTTGAACTCTCTCTACTTTGGACACCTCCTTCGGACGCCAGGTAATTCCACTAAAACACACACACACACACACACCTTACCTAATTGTTAAATATGACATGCATGATCTTACATTTAGATCCAGGAGACCTACAGAGAATGGTCATGCTCTTTTTGGCCGTGCGTACAATGTTTGGGTAAGTTAGGCTGACACCGGGAATGGACAGGCCTAGGAAATGTATACCTTTCACCACGCAGAACATATGAACCCTTTCACTGTCAGAAGAGCCAGCACCACATAGCATTGCACGTGTAAGCAGATCGCAGATCAGGTCCCCTAAGGTGTTCTGTGATCTTGCTACATGTCTCGGTGTGGTGCATACCTGCTGGCAACAGGAGGGCCTGAGTCTCCCGCGATGACATGGGGGATTACAGGAACAGGTTACTGGGGTGGATGCCTTCGTTCTGGTTCAATGGTGCAGCGCCTCCATCTATAGTAAGCCCCAGGAATGCGGGGGGAATCCTTACCACAGAGTTTCCCCTCCAGGGATGAGATTCCAGTCTCACACAGGGTTATCTTTAAAAGCAGCAGTCTCTTTATTCACAGCAGGGCAGCAGCAGCAGCCGGCAGGTACAGTGATGCACAGTCCACCAACTGTTCTCCCTTGTGATGGTCCTGCCTCCACTCTGGACCCTACGGCATCCAGAGTGGGGCTAGCTCTTCCCTCACCCCCTACGCAGGGTGAGAGGTATTTGGTCCACCTTACTAACTATAGTTAGATCAGCTCTACTCATGAGCTGATCACTCCTCTGCTTCCTAACTCACTAACACTTCACACTCCACCAAATCACACTAAATAGGAAGTGACACTGCTTTATGTAACCTCCAGTAGGCACCGCCCCTGCGTCTCTTGATTGGACACAGGGTCACGTGACCTACCTTCACTCACACAACCCAGTGTCATAAGCGGGGGAAACCCATGTCAACTCATGGCAATCTGCCCTTAGGAGAGTTTACATACAGGAGGAGGATAGAACTACTGTTGCGGCCCCTTTAAACCTCCTACATCCCCCAAAAAATTCGGGGATGTTTTCCGTTTGTCACGGACTTTGCCGCGTGTCAGCCGCATTCACCAGACAGCGGCTAATGGCGCTTAACATTGAAAGCTCCCGCGGCGCCCAAACCGGCGGAAAACATGCCGCATCTGCCCGCGATTTTAAAAATTGCGGGGAAACGGCCGCAGGAGGTTAAAGGCGGCCGCCACTGTATAGCCCCATTTCTTACCAGGGCTACATGTATTTGATAGTCTACCATTAGGGAGCGTAAATGACCACAATCCCCAGCCAATGTCTCATGATGTGCCCAAAGGGATAAGCAACACCATTAGCAAAGGGACAAAAACAGACAAACAGGATGTATACGACCGTGCTCCTTATGCTTCTGAGCTCAACTGGACTATAGTGACTCCCAACAGAGGTTTCTCGGCTCCACAAGGAATCCCGCTCTTGGACGCCAACGAGTGACTTCACGCCCTGACGCGCGTTTCGTGTGATGCTTCCCACTTCATCAGGGGGGAGGAGCTAATACCGTGGATGTCCGTGGAAGCATCATACGAAACGCGCTGGTGTGACAGCCGGGAAGTGACGTCAGACGCCGACGGGAGTTAACCGCGCGAGCACCCCAGCGGCCGCTTGTGGGGATCGCCAACGGGAGACCAAGCCAGACTAGACTCACCCCGAGCAGTGTGTTGCTGCTAAAGATACCTTTATATGCCCTGAGTGGCTGTGCCAAATCCTGGCTACGCTGCTGTTGACTACAACCAGAATTGGCTGCTTATGACTGTACTTATCGGTGACACACTCCCTCACCCCCTGTGTATCTATATCACAACTGTGGCATTATCATCTTCCCGAAATAAAGTCACTGTATCTTGTACTCAAACCCCACAGACAAAAATTAAAGAATGGTCATGCTCTTTTTGGCCGTGCGTACAATGTTTGGGTAAGTTAGGCTGACACCCGGAATGGACAGGCCTAGGAAATGTATACCTTTCATCACGCAGAACATATGAACCCTTTCACTGTCAGAAGAGCCAGCACCACATTGCATTGCACGTGTAAGCGTTCCCTATGTAACCCATAGACCCCCACCCAATCGCAGATCAGGTCCCCTAAGGTGTTCTGTGGTCTGGCTACATGTCTCGGTGTGGTGCATACCTGCTGGCAACAGGAGGGCCTGAGTCTCCCGGGATGACATGGGGGACAATAGGACAGGTTTCTGGGGTGAATGCCTTCGTTCTTCTAATGGTGCAGCGCCTCCATCTGCAGTAAGCCCCCTGCTAGCTGTTCTCCTTTAGGATGTCTCTGCCTCCACTCTGGACCTAGGACCATCCAGAGTGGGGCTAGCTCTTCCCTTACCCCCTAAACAGGGTAAGAGGTATTTGGTCCACCTCACTATCAGCTCTACTCATAGGCTGCTCACTCTCCTCTCTAGCTAACTACTAGACTTCTGTCTCTCCCACTAAATAGGAAGTGACACTGCTCTTTGTAGCTTCCAGTAGGCACCGCCCCTGTGTCTCTTGATTGGACACAGGGTCAGGTGACCTACCTTTACTGACTCAGTGCAGTGTCAGAAGTAGGGAAAATCCATGATTACTCCTGGCACCTGCCCTTAACAGGAATTACACACAGGAGGAGGATAGAAATATAGGGCCTTATGCAGAGAGCATAGAATTTTAAAATTGGCGAATTTCATAAAAAGTAGCTTTTTTGGAGAGTTTTATTCTCCATATGCAGAAAAGTGCGAATTCTGCTATGTTTAACATGGATGCGTGTGGCGAGTTTAAATTGGCGAGATGCGCGCTTCAGAAACGTGTAAAAACAAATTCGCGCCTTTTTTTCCCCTTTACTATAGGCGGCGAGCGCCATCTTGCCATCTTTTCCTGGCGCGGCAAAAATGCGAGAATCGCGGCATTTTTTGGCGCGAACAGCCGCTTTATGCCGTTCGCACCTCTCTGCATTCGGAGAGTTTTAAAAATGGCGAGATCGAGGTTTTCGCCAGCCGCGAGGCGAGTTTTAGCAATTGAAAAAACAAAATGGCGCGTTTTTCGGAACTCGCCATTTTCTGCCGGTTTCTGCGCGAAATTGTACAAAAAATGGCGAATTTCGAAATAACGATGCTCTCTGCATAAGGCCCATAGCCCCTTATCTTACCAAGGCTACACCTAATTGAAACTAAAATTGTACATTGCGTTGCACGTCGTCCTGACAAGAATGGTATGTGCTTTATAAGATGAGCCCTCATCTTGATAAAGAATGCGTATGCGGTCGAAACCTTGGTAGTGTTTATTGCTAAATAAACCACTTTTTTTTGCAAAACTGTGTGCCTGGATGCTTTCCTCCTTCTTTATAAAATGTATACATCACTTAGGAATTTGCCATTGTTCTTTTTGGAGTGATGCTATTGGCAAAATACAGGTAAGGTCAATTTCATATTAAAGATTTGTTCCCCAAGCATGACTCTCACAAAGATGTTCTATGCCTGTGTTTTGACTTTAAAGCCGCAATCTCCCCCAGGGTTTGAGTTTAACTCATATGATGTTACTATGTTCCTCCCCCCGAGAAAGTTCTGCTCTCTTTATAAGTGTTAAAAATGATTAACGGGGCCCCATTTTAACCTCCCGGACACTTCATTTTGCAAACGTTTATATTGCCTGAACGAACATCACTTTTTAAAAATAAAAATAGTGTTGGAAAGGGCAAGAGTAGATCTCTAAATGAAATAAAATGCAACTGATAATTAGCGGGGACTGCTGCTTTAATACAGAGCCAGTATATACATTGCCACATTGGACATGGGATGAGGAAAGCTATGTGGTTTTTAAAATATTATCTATAAATGTTAGTAAGGCAAAAAGTATTTATTTACTGATTGGAACAGCTTGTTATTGTGTCTTTTTTTATCAAGTGCTTTCCAAATGAGATAAAGATAGAATGTTTAAAAGTGCATTAGTCATATCCTGCTTCAGACGCTCCCAGAGCAATCAGAAATTCTGCAATATGGAGAAGTACTAAGTATGACTTCAAACACTTAAAGCAGCAAAACGTTAAAAATCCTATATTGTTTTTTTAATATTATGTAGCCCTTTTTCTGACGCTCCCAAAAAAAGACTACGGGTAACTGCACGCACCTGTGGCTCCAGGAGATCTGAGCCTCCGCTAGCTGGGAGCCTGGGGTAGCACTTATAGCGCAGCGCCTCGACTTACCCAGGATCCCCGTGATGTGAGATTCCCCTGGGCAAGAAATACAACAACACACATATGAATGCAACCAGTTTTACTATGATGCAATAATACCCTCTTTATAATGAACCGTGGCAATAATACATATCACACATAACCTTATACTATAACGCAATATAACCTTAGTGACTCGGCCACTCTCATCCGGAGTAACGTCTCCGTCCCCTCACCGCGTGCCCCACACACAGTGTCCAAGTATGGTACTATATTTGTATAGGCTCAGTCCTTTGGCCACTTCACCAGTGTCCCCAAAGAGTTACGCCTAAGGCGGGATCAGCGCCTGTTGACCGGTGTTGGTGCACTTGATGTAAATACCTTCCGGTCACGGCGGTGACCGGTAACACTTCGAAAAGGATCAGACGAATCCTCTGCTTGCCTTTGATGTTGCGTGGTGCAACTGCCTGGTCCCAAACAGCTCAGCACCTCTTTTCTCCGCACGCTTGTCCCTAACTGTCTACACAGTAAGGTGACTGATTGCTCACTATGGGCGTGACAAAGTGAGGAAACAGTGCGCAACTATTTAAACAATTCACAACGTGAAGTGATTATACAGTGAAATATATATTATATATTTACGTGACCTAATGGATATTCCAACAAAGTGGAGCGTCTGCAGCTGTGATACCGGGGATGGCTCACAACACCCCCTAGAGAGTCAGACAAATACACAAAAAACACAGCGCACAACGCTCATAGTGCATTAAAAGTATAATATATTAACAAATAAAGAGGGTAATTATTGTGCGTACATCAAATAAAAATCATAAATGCATGTTAGGGGTAAGTTACCCATACACCAACACTGTGAACCGGATCAGATGTCATCAGTAGGTCATGGAGCTGTTCCGTGATTTTCCAGGTTCTGGATGGGTTGGATGAATAAATATGGAGTCCTATATGATCCCCACTCGTGGGTAAACAGTGTCCAGCACTTTTAAGAGGGACAGTCCTTTCTCACGTGTCTCCACGGTGGCTGCCCTCCTTCCAACAGTCCTCAGTACCGCACTTCCGGTTTGTGACGTCACCTCTCGGGTACACCGCGGCTCGCGTCACAGTACTCCTCCGGTGGCACAACAGAGTGCAGTAACAGGGCAGGTGATCGGTTTAGACTAATCTCTCTTCCAACGCGTTTCGAAACCGTATAGGTTTCTTCATCTTCCCTGATTCACCTTCACATCTAGTAAAACTTCTATTGAGTTTCTAGATTTATGTATATATATAGACAATAACATTTTACACACTAAAACTTTCTTTAAATCGGTTCAAGCCAATAATTATTTGCACGCCAATAGCCATCACAACCCTGCGTGGATCAGTAACATACCAAAAGGCCAATTTATTAGGTTAAAAAGAAACAGCTCCAAAAATAGTACATTTCAGACACAAGAATTAAAAGAATTAAAAGATAAATTTGTTAGTCGTAAATACCCATTAAATGAATTAGAACAGACTATATCAGAGGTCGAATTGCTAGATAGGGATGTACTTCTTCAATACAATAAGAAACGTGACACCACTCCTAAGTTATCATTTGTCACACAGTACAATTCAATGGCCCCAAATATTAAAAAGATCATACATAAACATTGGCCTATACTGATGAAGGATAAAGATTTGGTTACAATACTACCTAAAAGACCCAGCATAGTGTTCACGAAAGCACCTAATATAGGACGCAGTCTAGCACCCAGCTGTCCTTTAGTGCGAAAGAAGACCCCTAGCAATTTCGGCCTCAAGGGTTACTTTACTTGCAATACATGTACTGCCTGTAAGTACAGTTCAAAAAGCACTACATTTTTTTCCAAAGTTACATCCAAAACTTACAATATCAAACAACACATTAATTGCAATACCCTAAATGTTATTTATCTGTTGGAATGTCCCTGTGGTCTGCAGTATGTGGGAATGACTACAAGGCCAATCAAACGCCGTTTGTACGAGCATGTGTACAATATTACCAAAGGTTTGACCACACATAATGTATCGAATCACTTTCTCCAGGTGCATAATAGGGACCCCACGGGACTGAAATGTGTGACCATAGAGGCACTCACACCCAACTGGAGAGGTGGTAACATCAGTAGTCTCCTAGGGAGGAAAGAGTCCTTTTGGATATACGAGCTGAAGACCCTGACCCCATTGGGTCTTAACATCGAGTTCGACCTCAGGGCTTTTCTAGTTAACAAATAAAATAAAAATAAAGTATGTATTGCGGTACTCACGGTTTGCACTTTGATCCCCCATTCAAAAATTATACACAGATATTATATTTATTAAGATTATTTATTTTCACACACTATAATATAGTGCCCTATTACAGGGTCTTCTACACCAATTAGGCACGGTACACGATTATTTTAATATATTATTTACACTTTCCTTCCTACCCTTTGCACCTTCTTACACCTTTCTGACAGCCATCCCTGACAGTACTTGTCAGATAGGGCAATTTTGTCCTGCTTGGGGCAGCTTGAGGGTTGGTTAGCCCCGTCTGCATTTTTGTGGATCCGTTTGTGCAATGTTATGCCAGCTCCGTTTGCACACTGTTCTTAGCATATTGATTCACTCATCAGAACATCAGTGATGAGACATCATTTATACTGTTGTTAGATAGTAAACGCTTAGACATATTATAATCTTATGGGTTGCATATCCCTTTAAGGGAACTACTACACCCTCAGAATTTTCATGTATTAATGTCATGTATAACGTTGTTTTTCTTTTTCTTTTTCTTTTGTTCCATTCAGGTAATATTAGATGATTGTTTAGCACATATGTAGTTTTATTTAATTTTTGTTAATTTGTGTATTGTTCAGTGTTGTATTGTTGTTGCTGGGACTCAGGATACACTAGTAGAACCATTGCGCATGTCCACACTTGTATTGGTTGTGTATATACCTTTAATCTGGGACTATATATATGAGGACACTGCAAGGCAAAGGGACTACTTTTTTAGCCCTGAGGAAGGAAGCGCAGTCTTCCGAAACGCGTAGGGTGGTCTTCGTTTGCACAGCTGCCACTAGAGTATCCACTACACTGCCTGGACCCACTCCACAGCTACTCCGCTGTTGCGGTTCTGGTTTCGGCGGATGCCCCACAGATCTGGCTACACATCCCATTGCTGGGCTGCAGATATCGGCGCGTATCCTGCCACCAAGCGGCACACGTGACGGCGGCTTTTCCAGCACACACCAGCTGGCATACCCGAGGTGCAGAGACCCACAGCAGCATAAGCAGGAAGGGGTTTCCCCTGGAGCTCCGGTCGGACGCCAGAGCACGTGGTGTGGCCCGTAAGAGAGGGGAAACTCTCCAATATATCTACTGCATGCATTGAATGAGTGTCTGGTAAGCGGGAATTTCTTCCGTGGCTTCGATGCAGACGTGACCCATCATTTTAATGTTGTTTTAAAAGGAAACAGTGCCAGAGACCTTTACACAAAGACATTGTGGTGCGACCAGCAAACCTGGAGCTGTGCATCCACCCTGCATCCTTTGCCAAAGAACCTTGACCAAGGGACCTTGATACCAGTGATACCGGCCGGTGTCACATCGCTATGTGGACATGGACTCTTGCATCGTTTGAGAATGTGATGTTATCGTTGTTATGCATTGCACATATGTTCCACATAGTCTTTTATATAGTGGTATCTACAGATACCAGACGGGGAGTGTCATGGAACAAGAACTACATTTCTAACTCACCCCCCTCTCTCCTTTGCAGCTTCTGCCTGTCAGATCTTATTCCCAGCTGCATGGAGTTTGCACACACATACTGTGCCTGTGTAACTTGCAACAATGTTGCATTTCTTGCCTCTGGGCATGGAATCAGTGAGCTGCTACTGCAGTTTCTGAGATCCTCACCAGAATGGGCTAGTCTGCCCCCCCTCCTGTTTGTTCAGAGATAGTCTGCCCCTAGACTATTCCCTTTACCCACACTGCTCTTCATTTCCTTTTCCACCCTGGAGACAGTGAGTACAAGACCCTTCTCTGTTCATCCCCCATGGTGAGGCCATCTCTTTTTACCGGTTTCTAACTAATAATCACCACTACATACCATCCACAAGTATCTGTATCCTGCTGCCTTTTCCCAATAAAGTGGAGGAAATATTACAGGGCTTGGAGTGATTTAAAATGGAACTGAGTTAATGCTATCGGGAGCCATTCACACATCAAACGTGACCCTGGCTTCAGAAAATAAATAAACAGGACCACAATCTAAGACAGGAGAGAGTCTGTGTATCTGAAAGCTGTGTTATTGTAAATCAGTATTGGGACCTGAGGAAGAGAGGAGAACTCTTCTACTTCTTGCTGTTTATTTGTGACGTGCCAACACATTTGCAGTGCGGTACAATGGGGTACAGGGTTATGTATGTGCTATATTTCCATAGCCTGGCATATAAGTCCTGGTAATAGCAGGCAGTGCTAGGGTTAATAGTTACAACCTGGTGAGATCACAGCCCCTTATGTTTCAATGATGTAGCAGCTTACAGGCACATCTGGGTATGGAAGGTGCTGGGACCACATGACAGGATGAGGGCCTTGCTACAGTTGATTTTGCCCAGTTACTGTGGCAGACTGGCCTGGCCCCTCTTACTGTATAAAGATGTGGGTTCCTCCAATTTAAGGCAGTCAACCTTACCCCTTAGAGGGTGACTGTGAGTCCAGTCCTAGGCAGGGGCTAGGGGAGTCCTGCCTGTTCCTTAGGGAGTGTGTTCCAGTGCTAGCCTTGGGCTAGAGCAGGGGAGCACAAACCGAAGTGCGAGGGGTTACAGAAGCCCTGCGCACTTCCCGAAGGCATTTAAATTAAATGCCAGGGAAGCGATTGAGGCCTCTATAACTCTCTCTTACCGTGGTTCTGATGTCTTCTTGAGACGCGTTACCATGGCAACGCAGCGTCATGTGACATCACATTGCTATGGCAATGTGATGTCATGATGCCAGAACGTCAGAGCCATGGTATGGAGGGGGGGGGGCGCGAGGAGAGGGGGACAACCGACAGGGCGGTGCAGGGGGAAAACATTGTGCTCCCCTGGGCTAGAGCCTGCGCTGCCTTACCCCTTAGAGCAGCAGTGTGCAAACTGGGGGGCGCAGGCGATTGCAGAGGTCCTGCGCTCTTCCCCAAGGCATTTAAATTAAATGGTCGGGGACCGCGCAAGGCCTCTGCAACCTCTACTTACGGGATTCAGCCGGCTTCGGGACGCGTGACCATGTGACGTGGGGTCATGTGACGTCGCGGTTGCCCTGGTAATGACATCAAATTACGCCACGTGACGTCACACGACCCTGCAGCGTTATTTCACCCTGCGTGAGGTAAGGAGGGTGGCGGCAAACGAAGGAGGTAAGGAGTGGGGGGGGGGGGCGCCCCTGCCTTAGAGGGAAAGGGTGGAGTTTATCCCTACCTTCAGGGGGTGAAGATGACTCCTCCTAAGGACTGGGAGCTTTCCACAAAGGAGGGGGAAACAGATCCTGAGTCAAGTCCTAGTAGGGGGTAGTGAGAGAGCCATGCAGGGACTTGTAATTATGTGTGCTGGAGAGATGTGCTACTGTACATCTAATATAAAGAATCCTGTTGAAAAGTTCCTGGCGCCATATCTTCTTCATTATCATTCCTGCTGTAGCAGAGTACTGTATTCCTCCTGTAGCAGGGTATTCCTCTTGTAGCAGGGTATTCCTCCTGTAGCAGGGTATTCCTCCTGCAGCAGAGTACTGTATTCCTCCTGTAGCAGAGTACTGTATTCCTCCTGTAGCAGGGTATCCCTCCTGTAGCAGGGTATTCCTCCTGTAGCAGGGTATTCCTCCTGTAGCAGGGTATCCCTCCTGTAGCAGGGTATTCCTCCTGTAGCAGAGTACTGTATTCCTCCTGTAGCAGGGTATTCCTCTTGTAGCAGGGTATTCCTCCTGTAGCAGAGTACTGTATTCCTCCTGTAGCAGGGTATTCCTCCTGTAGCAGGGTATTCCTCCTGTAGCAGGGTATTCATCCTGTAGCAGGGTATTCCTCCTGTAGCAGGGTATTCATCCTGTAGCAGGGTATTCATCCTGTAGCAGGGTATTCCTCCTGTAGCAGGGTATTCCTCCTGTAGCAGGGTATTCATCCTGTAGCAGGGTATTCCTCCTGTAGCAGGGTATTCCTCCTGTAGCAGGGTATCCCTCCTGTAGCAGGGTATTCCTCCTGTAGCAGAGTACTGTATTCCTCCTGTAGCAGGGTATTCCTCCTGTAGCAGGGTATTCCTCCTGTAGCAGGGTATTCCTCCTGTAGCAGGGTATCCCTCCTGTAGCAGGGTATTCCTCCTGTAGCAGAGTACTGTATTCCTCCTGTAGCAGGGTATTCCTCCTGTAGCAGGGTATTCCTCCTGTAGCAGGGTATTCCTCCTGTAGCAGGGTATTCCTCCTGCAGCAGAGTACTGTATTCCTCCTGTAGCAGAGTACTGTATTCCTCCTGTAGCAGGGTATCCCTCCTGTAGCAGGGTATTGCTCCTGCAGCAGAGTACTGTATTCCTCCTGCAGCAGGGTATTCCTCCTGTAGCAGGGTATTCCTCCTGTAGCAGGGTATTCCTCCTGTAGCAGGGTATCCCTCCTGTAGCAGGGTATTCCTCCTGTAGCAGAGTACTGTTTTCCTCCTGTAGCAGGGTATTCCTCCTGTAGCAGGGTATTCCTCCTGTAGCAGAGTACTGTATTCCTCCTGTAGCAGGGTATTCCTCCTGTAGCAGGGTATTCCTCCTGTAGCAGGGTATTCATCCTGTAGCAGGGTATTCATCCTGTAGCAGGGTATTCCTCCTGTAGCAGGGTATTCCTCCTGTAGCAGGGTATTCATCCTGTAGCAGGGTATTCATCCTGTAGCAGGGTATTCCTCCTGTAGCAGGGTATTCCTCCTGTAGCAGGGTATTCATCCTGTAGCAGGGTATTCCTCCTGTAGCAGGGTATTCCTCCTGTAGCAGGGTATTCCTCCTGTAGCATGGTACTGTATTCCTCCTGTAGCAGGGTATTCATCCTGTAGCAGGGTATTCCTCCTGTAGCAGAGTACTGTATTCCTCCTGTAGCAGGGTATTCCTCCTGTAGCAGGGTATTCCTCTTGTAGCAGAGTACTGTATCCCTCCTGTAGCAGGGTATTCCTCCTGTAGCAGGGTACTGTATTCCTCCTGTAGCAGGGTATTCCTCCTGTAGCAGAGTACTGTATTCCTCCTGTAGCAGGGTATTCCTCCTGTAGCAGAGTACTGTATTCCTCCTGTAGCAGGGTATTCCTCCTGTAGCAAAGTACTGTATTCCTCCTGTAGCAGGGTATTCCTCCTGTAGCAGGGTATTCCTCCTGTAGCAGGGTATTCCTCCTGTAGCAGAGTACTGTATTCCTCCTGTAGCAGGGTACTGTATTCCTCCTGTAGCAGGGTATCCCTCCTGTAGCAGGGTATTCCTCCTGTAGCAGGGTATTCCTCCTGTAGCAGAGTACTGTATTCCTCCTGTAGCAGGGTACTGTATTCCTCCTGTAGCAGGGTATTCCTCCTGTAGCAGGGTATTCCTCCTGTAGCAGAGTACTGTATTCCTCCTGTAGCAGGGTACTGTATTCCTCCTGTAGCAGGGTATTCCGCCTGTAGCAGGGTATTCCTCTTGTAGCAGGGTACTGTATTCCTCCTGTAGCAGGGTATTCCTCCTGTAGCAGGGTATTCCTCCTGTAGCAGGGTATTCCTCCTGTAGCAGGGTACTGTATTCCTCCTGTAGCAGGGTATTCCTGGTATTCCTCCTGTAGCAGGGTATTTCTCCTGTAGCAGAGTACTGTATTCCTCCTGTAGCAGGGTATTCATCCTGTAGCAGGGTATTCCTCCTGTACAGGGTATTCCTCCTGTAGCAGAGTACTGTATTCCTCCTGTAGCAGGGTACTGTATTCCTCCCGTAGCAGGGTATTCCTCTTGTAGCAGGGTATTCCTCCTGTAGCAGGGTATTCCTCTTGTAGCAGGGTATTCCTCCTGTAGCAGGGTATTCCTCCTGTAGCAGGGTATTCCTCCTGTAGGAGAGTACTGTATTCCTCCTGTAGCAGGGTATTCCTCCTGTAGCAGGGTATTCCTCCTGTAGCAGAGTACTGTATTCCTCCTGTAGCAGGGTATTCCTCCTGTAGCAGGGTACTGTATTCCTCCTGTAGCAGGGTATTCCTCCTGTAGCAGGGTATTCCTCCTGTAGCAGGGTATTCCTCATGTAGCAGAGTACTGTATTCCTCCTGTAGCAGGGTATTCCTCCTGTAGCAGGGTATTCCTCCTGTAGCAGGGTATTCCTCCTGTAGCAGGGTATCCCTCCTGTAGCAGGGTATCCCTCCTGTAGCAGAGTACTGTATTCCTCCTGTAGCAGGGTATTCCTCCTGCAGCAGAGTACTGTATTCCTCCTGTAGCAGGGTATTCCTCCTGTACCAGAGTACTGTATTCCTCTTGTAGCAGGGTACTGTATTCCTCCTGTAGCAGGGTATTCCTCCTGTAGCAGAGTACTGTATTCCTCATGTAGCAGGGTATTCCTCCTGTAGCAGGGTACTGTATTCCTCCTGTAGCAGGGTATTCCTCCTGTAGCAGAGTACTGTATTCCTCCTGTAGCAGGGTATTCCTCCTGTAGCAGGGTACTCCTCCTGTAGCAGGGTATTCCTCCTGTAGCAGAGTACTGTATTCCTCCTGTAGCAGGGTATTCCTCCTGTAGCAGGGTATTCCTCCTGTAGCAGGGTATTCCCCCTGCAGCAGGGTATTCCCCCTGCAGCAGGGTATTCCTCCTGCAGCAGGGTATTCCTCCTGCAGCAGGGTATTCCTCCTGTAGCAGGGTATTCCTCCTGCAGCAGGGTATTCCTCCTGCAGCAGGGTATTCCTCCTGTAGCAGGGTATTCCTCCTGCAGCAGGGTATTCCTCCTGTAGCAGGGTATTCCTCCTGTAGCAGGGTATTCCTCCTGCAGCAGGGTATTCCTCCTGTAGCAGGGTATTCCTCCTGTAGCAGAGTACTGTATTCCTCCTGTAGCAGGGTATTCCTCCTGTAGCAGGGTACTCCTCCTGTAGCAGGGTATTCCTCCTGTAGCAGAGTACTGTATTCCTCCTGTAGCAGGGTATTCCTCCTGTAGCAGGGTATTCCTCCTGTAGCAGGGTATTCCCCCTGCAGCAGGGTATTCCCCCTGCAGCAGGGTATTCCTCCTGCAGCAGGGTATTCCTCCTGTAGCAGGTTATTCCTCCTGCAGCAGGGTATTCCTCCTGTAGCAGGGTATTCCTCCTGCAGCAGGGTATTCCTCCTGCAGCAGGGTATTCCTCCTGTAGCAGGGTATTCCTCCTGCAGCAGGGTATTCCTCCTGTAGCAGGGTATTCCTCCTGTAGCAGGGTATTCCTCCTGCAGCAGGGTATTCCTCCTGTAGCAGGGTATTCCTCCTGTAGCAGAGTATTCCTCTTGTAGCAGGGTATTCCTCCTGTAGCAGGGTATTCCTCCTGTAGCAGGGTATTCCTCCTGTAGCAGGGTATTCCTCCTGTAGGAGAGTACTGTATTCCTCCTGTAGCAGGGTATTCCTCCTGTAGCAGGGTATTCCTCCTGTAGCAGAGTACTGTATTCCTCCTGTAGCAGGGTATTCCTCCTGTAGCAGGGTATTCCTCCTGTAGCAGAGTACTGTATTCCTCCTGTAGCAGGGTATTCCTCCTGTAGCAGGGTACTGTATTCCTCCTGTAGCAGGGTATTCCTCCTGTAGCAGAGTACTGTATTCCTCCTGTAGCAGGGTATTCCTCCTGTAGCAGGGTACTCCTCCTGTAGCAGGGTATTCCTCCTGTAGCAGAGTACTGTATTCCTCCTGTAGCAGGGTATTCCTCCTGTAGCAGGGTATTCCTCCTGTAGCAGGGTATTCCCCCTGCAGCAGGGTATTCCCCCTGCAGCAGGGTATTCCCCCTGCAGCAGGGTATTCCTCCTGCAGCAGGGTATTCCTCCTGCAGCAGGGTATTCCTCCTGCAGCAGGGTATTCCTCCTGCAGCAGGGTATTCCTCCTGCAGCAGGGTATTCCTCCTGTAGCAGGGTATTCCTCCTGCAGCAGGGTATTCCTCCTGTAGCAGGGTATTCCTCCTGTAGCAGGGTATTCCTCCTGCAGCAGGGTATTCCTCCTGTAGCAGGGTATTCCTCCTGTAGCAGGGTATTCCTCTTGTAGCAGGGTATTCCTCCTGTAGCAGGGTATTCCTCCTGTAGCAGGGTATTCCTCCTGTAGGAGAGTACTGTATTCCTCCTGTAGCAGGGTATTCCTCCTGTAGCAGGGTATTCCTCCTGTAGCAGAGTACTGTATTCCTCCTGTAGCAGGGTATTCCTCCTGTAGCAGGGTACTGTATTCCTCCTGTAGCAGGGTATTCCTCCTGTAGCAGGGTATTCCTCCTGTAGCAGGGTATTCCTCCTGTAGCAGGGTATCCCTCCTGTAGCAGGGTATCCCTCCTGTAGCAGAGTACTGTATTCCTCCTGTAGCAGGGTATTCCTCCTGCAGCAGAGTACTGTATTCCTCCTGTAGCAGGGTATTCCTCCTGTACCAGAGTACTGTATTCCTCCTGTAGCAGGGTACTGTATTCCTCCTGTAGCAGGGTATTCCTCCTGTAGCAGGGTACTGTATTCCTCCTGTAGCAGGGTATTCCTCCTGTAGCAGGGTATTCCTCCTGTAGCAGAGTACTGTATTCCTCCTGTAGCAGGGTATTCCTCCTGTAGCAGGGTACTGTATTCCTCCTGTAGCAGGGTATTCCTCCTGTAGCAGAGTACTGTATTCCTCCTGTAGCAGGGTATTCCTCCTGTAGCAGGGTACTCCTCCTGTAGCAGGGTATTCCTCCTGTAGCAGAGTACTGTATTCCTCCTGTAGCAGGGTATTCCTCCTGTAGCAGGGTATTCCTCCTGTAGCAGGGTATTCCCCCTGCAGCAGGGTATTCCTCCTGCAGCAGGGTATTCCTCCTGCAGCAGGGTATTCCTCCTGCAGCAGGGTATTCCTCCTGTAGCAGGGTATTCCTCCTGCAGCAGGGTATTCCTCCTGTAGCAGGGTATTCCTCCTGTAGCAGGGTATTCCTCCTGCAGCAGGGTATTCCTCCTGTAGCAGGGTATTTCTCCTGTAGCAGGGTATTCCTCCTGTAGCAGGGTATCCCTCCTGTAGCAGGGTACTGTATTCCTCCTGTAGCAGGGTATTCCCCCATGTAGCAGGGTATTCCTCCTGCAGCAGGGTATTCCTCCTGCAGCAGGGTATTCCTCCTGTAGCAGGGTATTCCTCCTGTAGCAGGGTATTCCTCCTGCAGCAGGGTATTCCTCCTGTAGCAGGGTATTCCTCCTGTAGCAGAGTACTGTATTCCTCCTGTAGCAGGGTATTCCTCCTGTAGCAGGGTACTGTATTCCTCCTGTAGCAGGGTATTCCTCCTGTAGCAGGGTATTCCTCCTGTAGCAGGGTATTCCTCATGTAGCAGAGTACTGTATTCCTCCTGTAGCAGGGTATTCCTCCTGTAGCAGGGTATTCCTCCTGTAGCAGGGTATTCCTCCTGTAGCAGGGTATCCCTCCTGTAGCAGGGTATCCCTCCTGTAGCAGAGTACTGTATTCCTCCTGTAGCAGGGTATTCCTCCTGCAGCAGAGTACTGTATTCCTCCTGTAGCAGGGTATTCCTCCTGTACCAGAGTACTGTATTCCTCCTGTAGCAGGGTACTGTATTCCTCCTGTAGCAGGGTATTCCTCCTGTAGCAGAGTACTGTATTCCTCCTGTAGCAGGGTATTCCTCCTGTAGCAGGGTACTGTATTCCTCCTGTAGCAGGGTATTCCTCCTGTAGCAGAGTACTGTATTCCTCCTGTAGCAGGGTATTCCTCCTGTAGCAGGGTACTCCTCCTGTAGCAGGGTATTCCTCCTGTAGCAGAGTACTGTATTCCTCCTGTAGCAGGGTACTCCTCCTGTAGCAGGGTATTCCTCCTGTAGCAGGGTATTCCCCCTGCAGCAGGGTATTCCCCCTGCAGCAGGGTATTCCTCCTGCAGCAGGGTATTCCTCCTGCAGCAGGGTATTCCTCCTGCAGCAGGGTATTCCTCCTGTAGCAGGGTATTCCTCCTGCAGCAGGGTATTCCTCCTGCAGCAGGGTATTCCTCCTGTAGCAGGGTATTCCTCCTGCAGCAGGGTATTCCTCCTGTAGCAGGGTATTCCTCCTGTAGCAGGGTATTCCTCCTGCAGCAGGGTATTCCTCCTGTAGCAGGGTATTCCTCCTGTAGCAGAGTACTGTATTCCTCCTGTAGCAGGGTATTCCTCCTGTAGCAGGGTACTCCTCCTGTAGCAGGGTATTCCTCCTGTAGCAGAGTACTGTATTCCTCCTGTAGCAGGGTATTCCTCCTGTAGCAGGGTATTCCTCCTGTAGCAGGGTATTCCCCCTGCAGCAGGGTATTCCCCCTGCAGCAGGGTATTCCTCCTGCAGCAGGGTATTCCTCCTGCAGCAGGGTATTCCTCCTGCAGCAGGGTATTCCTCCTGTAGCAGGGTATTCCTCCTGCAGCAGGGTATTCCTCCTGCAGCAGGGTATTCCTCCTGTAGCAGGGTATTCCTCCTGCAGCAGGGTATTCCTCCTGTAGCAGGGTATTCCTCCTGTAGCAGGGTATTCCTCCTGCAGCAGGGTATTCCTCCTGTAGCAGGGTATTCCTCCTGTAGCAGAGTACTGTATTCCTCCTGTAGCAGGGTATTCCTCCTGTAGCAGGGTACTCCTCCTGTAGCAGGGTATTCCTCCTGTAGCAGAGTACTGTATTCCTCCTGTAGCAGGGTATTCCTCCTGTAGCAGGGTATTCCCCCTGCAGCAGGGTATTCCCCCTGCAGCAGGGTATTCCTCCTGCAGCAGGGTATTCCTCCTGCAGCAGGGTATTCCTCCTGCAGCAGGGTATTCCTCCTGTAGCAGGGTATTCCTCCTGCAGCAGGGTATTCCTCCTGCAGCAGGGTATTCCTCCTGTAGCAGGGTATTCCTCCTGCAGCAGGGTATTCCTCCTGTAGCAGGGTATTCCTCCTGTTGCAGGGTATTCCTCCTGCAGCAGGGTATTCCTCCTGTAGCAGGGTATTCCTCCTGTAGCAGGGTATTCCTCTTGTAGCAGGGTATTCCTCCTGTAGCAGGGTATTCCTCCTGTAGCAGGGTATTCCTCCTGTAGCAGGGTATTCCTCCTGTAGGAGAGTACTGTATTCCTCCTGTAGCAGGGTATTCCTCCTGTAGCAGGGTATTCCTCCTGTAGCAGAGTACTGTATTCCTCCTGTAGCAGGGTATTCCTCCTGTAGCAGGGTATTCCTCATGTAGCAGAGTACTGTATTCCTCCTGTAGCAGGGTATTCCTCCTGTAGCAGGGTACTGTATTCCTCCTGTAGCAGGGTATTCCTCCTGTAGCAGAGTACTGTATTCCTCCTGTAGCAGGGTATTCCTCCTGTAGCAGGGTACTCCTCCTGTAGCAGGGTATTCCTCCTGTAGCAGAGTACTGTATTCCTCCTGTAGCAGGGTATTCCTCCTGTAGCAGGGTATTCCTCCTGTAGCAGGGTATTCCCCCTGCAGCAGGGTATTCCTCCTGCAGCAGGGTATTCCTCCTGCAGCAGGGTATTCCTCCTGTAGCAGGGTATTCCTCCTGCAGCAGGGTATTCCTCCTGCAGCAGGGTATTCCTCCTGTAGCAGGGTATTCCTCCTGCAGCAGGGTATTCCTCCTGTAGCAGGGTATTCCTCCTGTAGCAGGGTATTCCTCCTGCAGCAGGGTATTCCTCCTGTAGCAGGGTATTCCTCCTGTAGCAGGGTATTCCTCTTGTAGCAGGGTATTCCTCCTGTAGCAGGGTATTCCTCCTGTAGCAGGGTATTCCTCCTGTAGCAGGGTATTCCTCCTGTAGGAGAGTACTGTATTCCTCCTGTAGCAGGGTATTCCTCCTGTAGCAGGGTATTCCTCCTGTAGCAGAGTACTGTATTCCTCCTGTAGCAGGGTATTCCTCCTGTAGCAGGGTACTGTATTCCTCCTGTAGCAGGGTATTCCTCCTGTAGCAGGGTATTCCTCCTGTAGCAGGGTATTCCTCCTGTAGCAGGGTATCCCTCCTGTAGCAGGGTATCCCTCCTGTAGCAGAGTACTGTATTCCTCCTGTAGCAGGGTATTCCTCCTGCAGCAGAGTACTGTATTCCTCCTGTAGCAGGGTATTCCTCCTGTACCAGAGTACTGTATTCCTCCTGTAGCAGGGTACTGTATTCCTCCTGTAGCAGGGTATTCCTCCTGTAGCAGGGTACTGTATTCCTCCTGTAGCAGGGTATTCCTCCTGTAGCAGGGTATTCCTCCTGTAGCAGAGTACTGTATTCCTCCTGTAGCAGGGTATTCCTCCTGTAGCAGGGTACTGTATTCCGCCTGTAGCAGGGTATTCCTCCTGTAGCAGAGTACTGTATTCCTCCTGTAGCAGGGTATTCCTCCTGTAGCAGGGTACTCCTCCTGTAGCAGGGTATTCCTCCTGTAGCAGAGTACTGTATTCCTCCTGTAGCAGGGTATTCCTCCTGTAGCAGGGTATTCCTCCTGTAGCAGGGTATTCCCCCTGCAGCAGGGTATTCCTCCTGCAGCAGGGTATTCCTCCTGCAGCAGGGTATTCCTCCTGCAGCAGGGTATTCCTCCTGTAGCAGGGTATTCCTCCTGCAGCAGGGTATTCCTCCTGTAGCAGGGTATTCCTCCTGTAGCAGGGTATTCCTCCTGCAGCAGGGTATTCCTCCTGCAGCAGGGTATTCCTCCTGTAGCAGGGTATTCCTCCTGTAGCAGGGTATCCCTCCTGTAGCAGGGTACTGTATTCCTCCTGTAGCAGGGTATTCCCCCATGTAGCAGGGTATTCCTCCTGCAGCAGGGTATTCCTCCTGTAGTAGGGTATTCCTCCTGTAGCAGGATATTCCTCCTGTAGCAGTGTATTCCTCCTGTAGCAGGGTATTCCCCCATGTAGCAGGGTATTCCTCCTGCAGCAGGGTATTCCTCCTGCAGCAGGGTATTCCTCCTGCAGCAGGGTATTCCTCCTGCAGCAGGGTATTACTCCTGTAGCAGGGTATTCCTCCTGCAGCAGGGTATTCCTCCTGTAGCAGGGTATTCCTCCTGTAGCAGGGTATTCCTCCTGTAGCAGGGTATTCCTCCTGCAGCAGGGTATTCCTCCTGTAGCAGGGTATTCCTCCTGTAGCAGGATATTCCTCCTGTAGCAGGGTATTCCTCCTGTAGCAGGGTATTCCTCCTGGCCACTGGGGGCGTTTACATGGCTCCTCGGGCTGACTCTAACTAGAGGCAGGGATGGAATAATAGAAACTCTATGTCCTTCAACTCTGACACTGAGCAGGGAATGAAACATTGTGTCTGTGACGTGGAGTCAGAGCAGCCAGGGCACATGCGGTGCTAGGATTGTCCTGGGAGCTAGTAAGGTTCCCTGGACTAGGCCAGACTTTACCCCAGATAGTGCCCCCATGCTGTAGAGACGTGTGCAGGGCTGGCCCCAGGTATAGGTAGCTCCTGATAGTGAGGGAGCACAGTGGAGCAGACTGGCGTGCAGAGGGAGGCTTCCCCCCCCCCCCCCCCTGTGGCCTGAGGAGCAGCCATCACCTGGACCCTGAGGTGTGGGGCTTGTGTTGGATACTCCGCAGCGTGGGACTCTGCTGCTATTTTGCCCTTGCTGGGAAGTGTGGCCTGGCTGGATCCAAAGCCAGAAAGGTATTGTGCACCAACGCAAGGGGAGAGGGTAGCGCTGCCCTCATACAGTCGGAGGGATTGCTCGTGGGACACTGTACTATTGGGTTTAGCTACCCCAGGACTATTATTGGACAGTTATTTTTATTGTATTGCTGTGTTGCATGTGTTTCCTTTGCTAGACTGTGGGACCACAGCAAAGACGTATTGCATAACTTGCGTTAGTGTGATTTGTGGGGTATACACTATAGGTATACCGGTTCCCGCGAGGGCCTATCCTGCCAATGCAGGGATCCTCACGGGGGGTGGCGCAGCACCAGTCACCCCAGGCTCCCCGAGCGCGGAGGCTTAGGCCTCTTGTACACCTAACAGGTAGCACCATAACGCCTGTGTTTCCCTTGTGGCTAGGGAAGGGGTGTTACACTCCTAACAGCCTTGGCCTGAACCCATGAAGGAAAAAAGACCCAGAGAGAAGATAAAAGTAAAACCCACTCAGCTAGCACTCTATGAGCAGATCTAAACCCTGTTAGGAAGGGTGAATAGAGACTATAAATTACACTATTATAGTAGGGCTGCGCATATAGTGCCGTCACTCTGCGGTCGCTAGAAAAATCTAATTCACTTGACTTCCAGCGATCGGCAACCAAGCCGTCGCTTATACAATAAGCACACGGGACGGCGGCAATACATGTTTTGCTGCGGCGTCGCCGACACTATAAGCACAGCCTAACACCTATCTCCTGCGGTGGGAGGGGGCGGGGGGAATGGGCCGTTACGTCTATATTCCATAAACGGTTACAGGTGAGGACACACATGCACAAACAGATACAAAGGGCCCTGCTCGTGAGTTTACAATATAGAGGGAATGAGTGACTATTGAAAGCTTGTCTTATAATATCAATGTTGGCCCAAATAAAAAAGATATCCCCTAATACTAAAGTACTCATAACTCTGATTATTGGAACTATTTCCCACACCTTTCTGTAACCCCTTCACTCACAGCTGCAGACCCTACTGGAAAGGTGTGTGCCAGTGCAGTTCTGTCTCATGATTGATAGGTGGCGCTGCAGTCTAAGGATTTAAAATTTGCAAATGTCATGAATTGAGATTCCCATGCCATTTTAATATGCTTTTTATTCAAACATTTCATCGCACAGGAAATATAGCTTTATATTTTTATAGGACAAAGGATCAATGTGAATTGCACTTTACTAATGGAAGTTTTGTGTGTGTGTGTAAATATATCTATATCTCATATATTTTAAATGCTCGATGGTAAGATGTAATGTAACATTTTACCCCAAAACGTTTTTTTTTTTTAAGAGGAAAAAAGTGGTTGCATGGAATAATGCAAAGGAATCAAATATTTGTTATTGACACACAACAAAGAACAAAATATAGATATGAAATGAAGGATACATTTTTACATTAAGGGGGAATTCAATGTACCCTAAAGCATCAGACTGCGGTAACTTCTGTTGAACTCAATGTGGGTTTTCGGCTAATCAATTGGGGACACATGTATCAAGACAAAAGTGGGATAATTCTGGGACCAAAACATTGCCCAAGATGTGTAGAAAAAAAAGAGTCCTATTGATTTCATTGGTGTTTTTTCTTTTATACATATGGTGTAGTTTTCTTGTCTTATAGTTGCACTACTTTTGCCTTGATACACACAGTGGCGAGAGTTTGTGAACCCCTTAGGATTTTCACATATTTCACATATTTCAAACCTAAAATGTTATTCAATCTTAATCTAAGTCCTAATAATCGATAAAGATAAACTGATCAAACAAATGACACAAAAACATGATACTTTCTCAACATTTATTTATCCACAAATGATTAAACATTCAATATCCATGTGTGAAAAAGTATATGAACCTTTAGATTCAGTACCCCTTGAGCAGCAATAACTTAAAGTAAGCATGTCTTTTAACTGCTGGTCAGTTTCTCACATCGGTTTTGAGGAATTTTGGCCCATTCCTCCTTAGAGACCTGCTTCAAATCAGGGACATTTGATGGCTTCCTTGCATTGACAGGTCATTTCAGGTCCTGCTACAACATTTCAATGGGGTATAAGTAAAACCAATTAAAAGAGAAAGCGCTGGAGTATGCACAATAGCTGTGTATTCATTCACACCTCATTTAGGCTGAGTAAACATATATAACATAACGGTCTATCATCAATAACCTCTTTCAACGTTTGGTTATTATACCTAATATGTCCCATACATCAATTGTATATATACCAGACCCATAGTATAATGGATAGACTGACGGTAGTTATAGCTATCAGCCCCCCAAAACCATATAGTCACAGGTATGCAGGTTATATCCACATACTGATGCGCATACTGATGACGTCAGCCGGTTTCGGTTTTGTAGTTGAGGGAGAATGCCGGGCAAGACTGACTTGCAAGCAGAGACATGATAGCTGAACGGTTGTATTGATCACATAGCAAGCCCCATTACGTGTCTTATACTTTATAGACCACAAGATAAGGTGTTTGAATCCCCACAGAGTACTACTAGTTACATGTGGATATAACCTGCATACCTGAGCCACAGCTCTCCCGCTACTGCAGCCCATCAACCCCCCCCACCCAAACATACAAGGGATGCTCCATCACCCCCCCCCCCCTCACCCCAACACAAAACTCACGCTGCCGACCATCCAACGCACGATGCTGCTCCGGAGCCCCTCACCCTCTGTCCGCCCCCCCCCCCCATCACGTGCGCCGCCCTGCACCGGCTCCGGGCGGGAAGCGCGGCTCTCCTACCCCAGCCGCTCCCTTACCTCCCCGGCGCTACTTCCCGCTCAGGTAAGTCACTGCGCCTCGCGCCTCAGGCCCACCCGCGCAGCCTCGCGTCTCAGGCCCACCCGCGCAGCCTCGCGCCTCAGGCCCACACAGGGCGCTTCCTGCACGCGCCTCACTCAGCCGGACGGCACATCGGGGGACCAAGCGAGCGCGAGTGACGGGGAACGGGGATGGGGGGAGCGCGAGTCACGGGGAACGGGGGGGGGGTGGAGTCACGGGGAGGGGGGGGCCGAGTCACGGAGAACGGGGGGGGGGGGCACCAGCCCAACCAGCAGGGGGGGGGAGAGCGGGGGACATGCACATACATTAATTATGACAATACATATGCCCACTGCTCTCCACCCCCCCCCCGCTCCCCTTCTCCCCCCCGCTCCCCTTCCCCCCCCCCCCGCCTCCCCTTCCCCCCCCCCCCCCGCCTCCCCTTCCCCCCCCCGCCTCCCCTTCCCCCCCCCCGCCTCCCCTTCCCCCCCCCCGCCTCCCCTTCCCCCCCCCCGCCTCCCCTTCCCCCCCCCCGCCTCCCCTTCCCCCCCCCCCCCCGCCTCCCCTTCCCCCCCCCGCTCCCCTTACCCCCCCCCGCTCCCCTTCCCCCCCCCTCCCCTTCCCCCCCCCTCCCCTTCCCCCCCCGCTCCCCTTCCCCCCCCGCTCCCCTTCCCCCCCTCCCACCCCCTACCCCCCCTCCTCCACCCCATCCCCCCCTCCTCCACTCCTTCCCACCACCCTTCGCCTTCCTGCCCGCTTTCCTGCCTCCCCGCCTCTGCTTTCGCGCCCACCCGCCTCTGCCTTTCACCCGCCCTTACTCCGCCCCCCTCTGCCTTTCACCCACCGCCTCACAGCCGCTGCATGCACTCAACAGACACCCGCCACACTCGACACATACCTGCCGCCACACACACCTGCTGCCTCCACACACACCTGCTGCCTCCCGCCCCTACGCACCGACATCACTGACCCACCGCCTCACACCCTAGCAGGACCCCCACTCACAGACAGCACTCACAACCCACGCGCCACCCGCCGCCTCACACCCTAGCAGGACCCCCACTCACAGACAGCACTCACAACCCACGCGCCACCCGCCGCCTCACACCCTAGCAGGACCCACACTCACAGACAGCACTCACAACCCACGCGCCACCCGCCGCCTCACACCCTAGCAGGACCCCCACTCACAGACAGCACTCACAACCCACGCGCCACCCGCCGCCTCACACCCTAGCAGGACCCCCACTCACAGACAGCACTCACAATCCACGCGCCACCCGCCGCCTCACACCCTAGCAGGACACACGCCTCACATTTTTACATCTGTTATGTCACCAAAATATACATTGTACTGTGGTGTGTTTACAATAAAACATTTTTAAACAACATCGTATTACATTTTATTCCATCTTTCTTTTCAATATTATTATCCAACCTTTACAACAAATACTCACCTATTGTTCCACGATTTATAAATAATACTACCTATTACGCATTTACATCCCGGGCAACGCCGGGTCTCTCAGCTAGTGTGTATGTATGTATATGTATATGTATGTGTATGTATGTATATATATATATATATATATATATATATATTGTTATATATATATATATTGTTATATTGTTTCCAATGCACTGCCATGCATATAATTTTACTTCTGAATATTAGGGTTGAGCGGTGATATCACCTCCTATGTTATCATGGAAAAACCTGAGAAATTTCTGTAATTATTATCATTGCGGTTCACAAACTTTTTCTCGCCACTGTATGTCCCATCGTTACAACAAACATTGGGTCTTCTGATATTTCAGTCCCAAACACCATCTTCTTCAGGTCATCAATAAAAAATAGTTTACATGAATCTACATGGGACCAGTGCTGATATCAACATGATCAATATACAGAGTTTTGTTGACATTTAAATGAAAAAATAAAAAAAGGGGGGGGGGGGCAGGACTTGCAATTACCCTAATTTGTTGGTCAAAAAAGCTCTTACTTTATCTGAGGTATTCTTGATAGTGACATTTCACCAGCCTATTTTTGACCGGTTTTAACTGATTGGCCCGCAATCAGAGGAACAAACTTACTCGTTGGTGATCCGAGTAAAAAGAAAAACCGGTGAAACTAAAATATAAAATAAACCTTGTCAAAGTGCACTGTAAAATAAATAAAGTGCACTAAATTAGGGAGGTGCATTTACATAAATCCAAGTTAGGGGACACCGGGCAGAGCACACCAGCAGAGGCACAAACAATTAGCCCCATTTCACTAGAAACAAAGAACAATGACCTGTACCAATTCTCGGGCCCTGTATCAAAGTTGGCACTGGGACACGTAACAATACATTGCTTTGCAATATATATGTGTACTCTGCAATGGATTGCTGCCCTATATAGCTGCAAAGACGTTAGTTTATATGAGGGCAATTCCCTAAAAACTAATTTTTTGTTTTCAATTTGCCAAGACAGATATTGGGAATAATGAGGTCCTGGTGACGGTAGTTACAGTGGGACAGCCCTGAACAACGTGAGAGCTAAGAAATTCTGCTTGGGGGGGGTTGGAAGAGCTAGCACTGTAACTGCCTAAAACTCCCAGGTTTTATATTATAAGGCCTCAGGCATGCCCGTGCTGAGCCGCGCTGCGGCTCGGCAGTGAGCCCCTACAGCCGCAATGAGAGTGGCTTTAGCAGGGGCTCGCGCAAGCGTGCGGAAGCGTGTGTCTTATGAAAATTTTACATTTTCGCGCTCATCGGAGCGCAGGGCCGGTCACGTGAGCGGTTTTCCCAATGAGGGCGAACTAGCTCTGTGACGTCACTGGCCCGGCCCCCCGACACGCCCCCGGACGGCGCGCTAACCAAGGCCAGGGAAAGCACCCGCTTTCCCTCAGCCTCAGCGCGCCTCCGCACGGGCTGAGTCACCATGGACTCAGCCTAAGGCTGCGTCCATAGTGAAATTGCGCTCGCCAAATACAAAACACAGGAAGCCAATTACTATGTACAAAGCCAACACTTCAATAACTCGGCTCCTGCCTTCTGGAGGTCACCATGCTGCTCTGAATGGTGCAGTCTTTTACATCCATTGTACTTCCCTGCGGAATATGTTGGCACCATATGAATCAATGAAAATAAATAATCTAAATAATTTAGTCTACAATAAAATCTACAATGTATTATTGAAAATAAAGTGAATATTAAACTTAATGTTTCAGCTCACAGAAAAATATACCTAAAGCGATTTAATATTGGAACAAATAGTGTAAAGCTAGTGTCAACATGCCAGTTAATAGTAGTGCGTTAGGTATTATTATTTTAATGAATATAGTTTACCAGGAGAGCATCTGTTGAGATACATGTAACACATTAAAACACAGCAGGGGGAAATAGAATTAGAAAAACACTATGAAACGCATGTTTAATAATTGAAGTATTTTTTGTGGTGTTGGGTACAGTATGTAAAACATTTTTAACCCTGTCTAATGTTTATTATTAACACGCCTTTAGAAAGGCGGGAGAAAGACAGATACCTGCCCTTGCTAACCATTTCTCAAGAGGATTTATTTTGGAATGAGTGATATTATGTGTTTACATAACGGACAATAGCATGAAGTTGCTCATTTGATATTTTGCAAACGTGGAACTCGGAGGCGCTGGCAGCACCTCCCGCCACGCGATGACTGACAGCTGCCACCATCTCTCAGGGGGACTCTGTCTGACAGCGGGCCGCGCCCCCCCGGCTCGTCACTTGCACCTTCAATAAGCGCGAGGGAGGGGGGCGCGAGGGAAAGAGGAGGGGGGTGCGAAGGGGCCCGAGCTCTCCCTTTGGTTCAAACGGCAGGCTTGGCACGAGACTCGGCCCGCGGTCCTGACATTTGTTAAGAAAAAAAAAAAGTTTCCGCCTCCAAACACGCGAGTCTTTTCGAACCGCCAATGGGAGCTAAGGCCGCGTGCGCCGATTCAAACAAGTGTTTTTTATTTTATTTTTTATTTTATTTTAGTGCAGGCAGGAGAGACACGCGGGAAAATGAAAACTTTGGGACTACCCGCCTCTCTATTCTCATTGGGCCCACCCCTTTATTCCTGTGTCTCCATTGGCTCTTCTTCCTAGGTCTCCCCCACTAGCTCCTCCCCTCCGGTGTAGCCACAGCTGCTGTGCGTCTGGAACTGGCAGAGAGAAAGCGGAGAGGGAGAAGGGAGCGCGAGCCGGTGACTGGGCGGAGCGCGCGGAAAGAGCGGGTTGCAGCCGTTTGTAACGTGACGCAGCTGTCAGTGCGCCATTGTCCTGCGGGTACCGGAGCGAGCTGTCACGGGTCCGTGCGCGGCGGGGGTACCAGGAAGAGGGGGGCCGGGACATGACTGCGAGCAGTTTCCCTGTGACAGCAGCCGGTTATTGAGCGGTAGTTTCCGTGCCTCTTGGGATCGCCTCACACTCTGTGCAGGGATGGACGGGAGGCCTCGCAGGTGAGACTGAGCTGTAGTACAGGCCCATTGGAAGGGATGGGGACTATCCTAGTACAGTAGTACTACACTTCATCACAGTGACAGTTCTTTAGATGCTCGTATCTTTAGTTTTTACTCCATGGGGCAAGCCAAAGCACTGCTAAGCAACAGTTTGTGCAGAAGTATATTTTATGCCTTGCAAAATACTGTATAACGATAAGAAAAACAAATGTGATCCCATAAAATAGAAGGTATAAAGAACAGGGCTCCACGGAATTTTCAAAACCGTGCGGACGCTCCGCGCTGAGCCCCTGCATCCTCAATGAGGATGCCTTGAGATGGGGCTCACGCGAGCGTGCGCAGGCGTGCTGAGGCGTTGGAGTTTTCAGCCGACAGCCAAGCTGTTTTTCAGCGCGCTGTCGGCTGTAAACATCCAATCAGCCTGAAGCAGCGTCAACGTCACGGCGCTGTGACGTCGGCGCCGTGACGTTGACGTCAGTGCGTCGCGGGCGATTGGCCCAGCGACATCACTGCCCCGCCTCCAACCACCTCCCCCCGGCTCCCTTCGCGCACGCTGGCTCGCCTGCAAGTCCATGGAATCTCGCTGACTTCAGCAGGCGAGCCTCAGCGTCAGCGCGCCTCCGCTCTGCTGAACCCTGTATGGCCCCGGCCTAAGTGTGGCCGAAACGTCAGTCATTTTGTTGGCAATACATTTTGAAAATGCCGTGGAGCCCTGTTCTTATACCTTCCATTGTAAGCTGGATCATCACAGAGAATCCTGAACCAGGAGCACCGGTAGTTATATCCTTATTATTTGTATGTGGTGTGCAGAATTTTTTCCTGTAGTATCCCATAAAATAGGCCAATATAACAGCAAATACACATGGTATCTTGGAAATAAAACTTGGTACATAAATTATTGACATATTATGGGGCCAGATGTTGGACTATTACATTTGCTTATTCTGCTGCCCAGTTATTAAAACACAGGCTTTATTGTGTGCACCATCAGAAAATCCTTATCAATTTAATTAGTAGGATTGGTATATATATCGCTATCTCTGTGTAATGTGCATATGAACAATATTAGAGGTGAATGTAAGCAGCAGGTGGCCAGAGCGTTGCGCAGTGACGTGTAGCTTTTTGAGCGGTGGACCACAAAGCCTTCTCCAAGCTGCTCTGTCCGCACCACTAAAGTCAGCATGGATCTCCAACGAGAACCTCCATTCAGGTAGATGTAATAGTACATACGTAGTTTGGAAACAATACTCGGCACTAGAGCCTATATTCTGATTTTGCATTTCTCATTGTCCTCCCATATATTGAATGCATCATGTGTCTTGGTTTTTTTTACTCCCTTGCTGACAGCTGGGACAGTCACGTATTACTTTGCAATGCGTTGCTGACAATGAATGACAATCAATAAAGAAAGACTTATGAGCATTTGCATGTCCTTTGCGTGTTCCTTTTCCCTCTGGCAGCAGAGGGGTTACAAGGTAATGGTGATAACCGTATCCATTTTTCTTTTTACTTTAAATTATTAATACAATGTTTAGTGGTGGGATTGCTTTGTGATGTTATGAAAGTTTGTCTGTTGTTTAAGGGATTAACAAGTAGTTAATTTTTGGAGATCACTGAATATGTAAAATAGGGTAATTGCTGATTTAACTGCTTTTATGTTTAACTTTTTTTTTAATGTAATGTACTACACATAGCCAAAAATGAATAAAGGAGAACCTGGCAAATTGTTAGACGTGTAAATATTGATAAGCATCATACATTATAATGTCGAGGACTGATAGGTATGGCCCTGCTTTAAAAATGTTTATGTATGATAGCTTTTCTTGGAAGCGGTAAAATGTCTATTAATTCAATGCTCTTCGATTCAATTTCCTGTTAATTTCGAAGATGAACAAGGTGGGTGCCAAGTCCAAATTGAGTAATGTATTTTCTTGCATTATTAAAGTACCTTGGGTAAAAGCTACAATGTAGGAAGTATTATTTAATAAGGGTATAGGGGAGTCTTTCTTCATATCCCTTATTCGTTAAAAAGTAAAGATGTAGTATGCGAAGTAGTGTTTCCGCTCCCCACCCCATACCGTCACTCTTCAGTAACGATCTCTAAATATAAAAAGTGGAAGTTAGGGGCTGCGTATTCTTGTCAGTATATGGAGTATTACCAAGTAGTAAACCTATTTATATATTTGACATTGTAGCGGGCCAGCATGGCAAAAACAATTGGTTTTGTACAGTATTTTTGTGGCTATGCCTGTGCAGCATATCCCCTGCTATCCCATTTCAGAAGTGATTTATAACATACCGGTATATACTTAGTGTTTTCTGTTATTAACATATAACAATGTATTTAATACTTAGACTATATTTTTCCATTAAAATCGTCAGGTTGTTGCAAAACATTTTATTGGGCATAAGGTGCCTGACGGATACTTCTATTACGTGGAGATAACCGAAGTCTTAAATGCAGCACATTGTTTTGTTGTATTGGTATTTGTTATTGATCTGGGTAAATTCTTCCATGTCATCCTACGAAACATGTTGTGACTATATTTTATGCAAACTAACCAACACATTTGCATGGTTTGTATTTACCTAAAAGCATTTAAAACTCACTTTCCTCAGACAAGTCGGTGTTATCAAAATTTGAGCCTGTAGCCTTCAGTCTCAACATCACAGTTTAAGAGCTTTTTCTGTGGTTGGATGGTCAGTGTATTGTCAGACTTCAGCTGTGTTGGAAGCAGTTTCAATATGTGTATAATTACTTTGGGGGTGGATTTATGCAAAGTAAATGCTGAGAATTTTACATGAATTTCACAGAAGTTATGCAAATCGGTGTAAAAAGTTTGATTTGATTACATTCTACTGAGGTGTAGTGGTTTTTAATTTATTTATTTTTCCTTTTAATGAATATAGGAAGATTGTAGATATCTAGTGCTCATTTTATTCCATTACAAATTAGATTATACAATACTTGGAATTTACCTATTCCTCTTGTGCGCTATTCAAAATAATTGTATAAACAGATGACGTACCAATGCAAATAAATATTCTCTTTAACATGAAGTATGTTTTCAAACAGAATGTGTATAATTTGAATTATAGCTGCTCTAAGTTTATACTGGAAAAAGATCAAGACTCTTCCAGACTAAAGACCTACATTATACAAAACAGTCTTGGGTAATTTTAGAAATTTGCTAAAAATGTATTCTGAGATTATTAATTTATTTCCCTCAACTGATAATCATTGAGATATTTGGACAACCTAAAGAGTTACGTTTTTTTTTATTTTATTTTTTCTGTTTCCAAAGCAAACATCACATATTCCAAAAGAGTTGCTCAAATTTAATTTTTTTTTTTTATCCATGTTCGTGAAGAGGTCTTTAAAATGGGCTGCTAAAATAAATGCTATATTTAGAGTTGCTATGCAAAATATAGCCAGTATTAATTAAGAGGGAACAAGCAAACCATGTGCAAACAAAATGAAGTGCCTGGATTGAAACAAAAGAAACGGGGTTTAAACTGTTGTTTAGTGTTCACAACTTCTACTGAAATAATTTTTGTTTTGATATTTAACTGTGTGAACTGCAATTTTCAAGTACAAATTGGATTTGTTTTTTTTTTTTATTTAACCATTTGATTGCAGTATAAATCAATCTGTTTTTAATGCAGTACAAATGTGGTATAGGAAGTTTTGTTGTCTACAAGATTCATAGTGTCTCCAGTGTATTTGTCCACTTGAAATCAGATTGTAAATGCGTACAGCCATACACTATAGATAAGGATCTGTTATCAGTTTTCTGCTACAAAATGCTTTGCAGACACTGAATACTGTTCCATGAGAAGAGCTCCTGTATTGGTTTCTTCAGCTAATACTGATGAAGACTTCTCCAATGTCACTGTCTTTTATAGTGGGGTATGATAGATGCTACCAAGATGTTTACTTTAGTTTCTGCAGGCTTACATAACAGGTACTACTGGTGAATGCATGCCATCAAGCAGAAGCTGTATTTCTTTTGCAATATTCCTCTTCTTCTCAAGGTGCTTTTTTCCACTTTGTTTACTAAATCCCTATATGTTGATCTGTTGCTATGCATTAGCTAATGTAACTTGATCTGTCGGTTATCATCCCCTTAATATAAAACCATGCATTTGACATTTGCTGCTTGATGTGTTGTCCCTAAAGATTGGGTTCATCTGACAATGTTAATATTGCTTATAGCTGAAAAGCCATAGCTAATGGTGTAACTTCTGTCCCGTTCATGGCAGCGCCTCAATACTGCCAGCCCAGATTTTGCCTTCACTGCAAAGGAATGCACTCTGGAAAATGTGACTCTCAGTCAATTGGACAAATCCCTCCAGTGCGTTCTAGAAGACCTTGCATTGCGTCACTATGCTAAAGGCCTTAACCATTGCTTTGCAAGCTCCTTTTGATACTGAAGAGTTGGAGGCAGGACCAGACTTTGCAAATGAACCTACAGCCGTGATTATTTCTTTTCTTTAATAAATAAAGCAATTTCATCCTCTTTTTGGATTCATCACTTTTATTTTTTTGGCTGCAAAGCACTTATTTACTTGCTTTAGTGCAGAGCTCTTCAACCAGTTTTCCAAATGGGTCAGAACAGAAACATTTTAGAAGTAGAGCAAGAAGGATTGACTTGTAATTTAAAAATGCCAGGTTGCAAGCATTTCTAATCTCTGTACATTATATTTACATTACCTTAACTTACAATTGAGTTTGTGTGAAAAACTTTACTTCGCTGCATAAGAAACTACAGGCATACCCCGCATTAACGTACGCAATGGGAACGGAGCATGTATGTAAAGCGAAAATGTACTTAAAGTAAAGCACTACATTTTTCCACTTATCGATGCATGTACTGTACTGCAAACGTCATACACGTGCATAACTGATGTAAATAAAGCATGTGTAACAGGCTCTATAGTCTCCCCGCTTGCGCACAGCTTCGGTACAGGTAGGGAGCCGGTATTGCTGTTCAGGATGTGCTGACAGGCGCATACGTGAGCTGCTGTTTGTCTATTGGGCGATATGTACTTACTCGCGAGTGTACTTAAAGTGAGTGTCCTTAAAGTGGGGTATGCCTGTAATATGTAATTAGCAGGAGCAGTGTATCTAAAAGCCATATGAAGGCATGTGGGCTGCCAGTTGAAGAGTGGTGCTCCAGTGTATTAGCAATAAATGAACTTTTTTTTGTTTTCTCTCTTAGACCCGAGTTGTACCCGGGTGTTAGATTTGTGCTGTAGAATGACACTGATGGGACTGTTATTGACTGTAAGGTACTACCTATTCTGTTGGTATTAAAACTTACAGTTCCATGAAGTGCAAGTAGTGTCAGCTTCCCATATTTTTCTCATATCGTGGTTTACAAAGCTGTCACTGCCTTCTACTTTCTTGAGGCAGACCTGTGTGTACTTTGAGGTCATAGATTCACAAGATGTATACTTACTGCACAGTACTACAGTATGTTAAGTAGCAAATACATCTGAGTAACCATTCTCCATGTAAGTGATTTGGCACCTTTGGTGAAGTGTCCAGGCTGCGTACAAATAATGATGGCAATACACGAATTAAAAAAAAATTCCCTGCCCCACTTTGCTACATGCGTGTTGTGGGCTCCCTTTCTCTCCTCTTCCCCCCCCCCCCCCCCCCATAGCAATTCAGCTCTGGAGATCCCTACTATATATATATATATATATATATATATATATATATATATATATATATATATATATATATATATATATATATATATATATATATATATATATATATATATATATATATATATATATATATATATATAATTGAACACACAGAGCGCACGCCCCATAGTGTGATCCTGTACATTTAATGAAGGGAATGGTGGAGGGATTAAGAACACTTACAAAGTATAAGTGATAAACAAGCAGTTTGTGATAAAAAGATCACCAACGATGCAGGAACCGTTCCGTGACGTGCTCGCAGTCCAAACAAAATCTCTGGCCAACACCCGACACCAGCTGTCCTTAACACGATCGATTGAAGTCCTCCACACAGTGTGCCATTCGAGTTGGCCTCAATTCAGCTTCCACACGCTCCGGCCGTAAAGCGTGCAAACAGCGTGATGACTTAGTGTCGTAATGTACGTCCCTGACGCGTTTCGTCCGGAGCGTGTGGAAGCTGAATTGAGGGTGTTGCCCAGAGATTTTGTTTGGACTGCAAGCACGTCACGGAACGGTTCCTGCATCGTTGGTGATCTTTTTATCACAAACTGCTTGTTTATCACTTATACTTTGTAAGTGTTTTTAATCCCTCCACCATTTCCTTCCCTTTATTAAATGTACAGGATCACACTATGGGGCGTGCGCTCTTTGTCTTCTTTTTGTATCTATAGATTCTGCCTTGGAAGTGGTTCTTCCATTTGAGAGCAGCCGTGGACCCTTGGATTCTGTACAGTTTTCCTGCATTACCTATCAGGACTTATTCTGGGGTTTGGACATTTACACTTGGACTGTACTAACATTTTTCAATATATATTTATATATAATTTATTTTATATGTTTGAGTGTATATTTTAGTTTGTTTATATTAATTGTATGTTATACTCATTATAGGATTGTTTTGCATTTTGATTTTTTACACTTTGAAAGGGGTTTATTATTATTTTTCACTGGTCTATGAGTGGCGCTACTTTATTCACATCTATATCTATATCATGCTGCGGGCCTATCCCCCCCCTCTATACGTGCGTGCTGCGGGGGGGCCTGCTCCCCCCCCTCTCTATACGCGCGTGCTGCGGGGGGGGGCCTGCTCCCCCCCTCTATACATGCATGCTGCGGGGGGGCCTGCTCCCCCCCCCCTCTTTACGCGCGTGCTGCGGGGGGGCCTGCTCCCCCCCCTCTTTACGCGCGTGCTGCGGGGGGGGGCCTGCTCCCCCCCTCTATATGCGCGTGCTGCGGGGGGGCCTGCTCCCCCCCTCTATACGCGTGTTGCGGGGGGGGGGGCCTGCTCCCCCCTCTATACGCGTGTTGCGGGGGGGGGGGGGGCCTGCTCCCCCCTCTTTACGCGCGTGCTGCGGGGGGGGCCTGCTCCCCCCCTCTATATGCGCGTGCTGCGGGGGGGGGGCCCTGCTCCCCCCCCTCTATACGCGCGTGCTGCGGGGGGGGCCTGCTCCCCCCCCTCTCTCCATCTACATATACCCATAAATTGCAGCCCCTGTGTGTGTGTGTGTGTGTGTGTGTGTGTGTGTGTGTGTGTGTGTGTATATATATATATTAGGTGGCGAATAGATTTTTTTGTGTGGCGAGTAGATTTTTTGGTGATTTGTCGACCACTGTATGTATATATATATATATACATATATACATATATACATACACATACACACACACACGTGCTCAGACACTGCAGGGAGAGGGGGAGGAGTCAGTGCCTTGCTGGAGCCTTTTGTCCAATCGCTTCCCCTGTCTGCGAGCTGCTCTGACGCACAGTGCATGACAAGGACAAATTGATTGGCTGGAAATGAAAACTTGGCAAGGTGCCAAAAATTCTGGCCCATTGAATGAATAATGCCTGGAATTTCTAACATTATAGCCTGTAATAAACTTTCAAAAATAGTCCTACATTTAGACCGTGCTGATTAAGAATTATTGCTTCATCATTTGGTATGCTCAAGACTTTTTACAAATGTCTTCTTTATGAGGTGCCTACTGTATTTCTGTCTTCAAAGCTTAAAGGAGCAGTTCTCCCTATTGTGTTTTTTTCCCTCTCAACATGTATAAAAAGCATGGATCCCCAGCGCTGAATTGCGTTAGTTTGAGCTCCGGTGACACCATGGTTCCCGAGATACTTAACGGGTAAGGTGCTGCCAGTACTGTCCTCTTCAGTGGAAACAAAATAGGGGTTTAAATCTACCGCAGGATGCGGCCCAATAGGAAGCAGCTACACCATCTGTCATGGCTTCCCCTTGGCCTGTGTCACACGGACGATTACAATACCAGAAAGTAATAAGTGACACCTTCCCCGGCAAGTCTGGGGTCCTTGGAGCTAATGTTAATGCGGTTCCGCTTAAGAGACCCTTTGTTTGTTTCCTCTTAAATGTAAAAAAAGGTTGCTGCTTTAAGCACAATACCCATCAAGAAAAACAAAAACGACATTCTGCCAAGAGTTCAGTAAATAAACATTCCGTATGTAGTTTAAAGGAGCAGTCCCAGATGGTTGATTTCATCTAGAGGGACCCCCTACTTCTGGAGCTACTTAACTGTGAAGTAGATACCAGAAGCTGATGCAGCTCAGCAAGCAGGGAATTCAGGTTTGTAGCTCCTGTGTCACATGGGCCAATAGGAAGCCATACCGGTGATGTCACGGCTTCCTATTGGCCTGCAGGCCGGGAAGTATCCGAACAGCGGCCATTACGGGATCCCTGCTTGCCTGGGAGAGCTGCTAACGGCACCTAATTCGCGAGTATCTCCGGAAGCAGGGGATCCTTGGAGCTGAAATTAATGGGAATAAGCTCCATGCTTCAACCGTATTCAAACAAAATTGGCCAAAAAAATCCGCTCCTTGGGACTGCCTCTTTAATCGTTCTAAAGGAAATTTATTTTATACAGCTGTTTTTTTTTTTAACAGTACAAGTAGTCAGTGAAGTACAGTATTTGCCATACAATAAAACCAACACTGTGGAAAATTAGCAATCCTCAGTTATCTAAATATATGCTAATCGGGCATACACCTTAATCCTGAGTTATTTGAAGAGGTTAAGACCAGTACAGTTTTTTTCTTTGTGTTGATGTAAATTTGCTATTTTTGTTTGTGCCGTTTCCCTTACAATCTCATAGCTGGATTGCATATTCAAACAAAGTATCTCCAATTTGTGTTCTATATCCATAGTGAGGATGAGGGTGATGATCATCAGTTTGCAGACCATGATTATGAGGTTCCACTTCAGAAAGGCCAGAAGAAAATATGGAACAGAGTAAAATGGACAAGAGATGAGGTAACATTTCTTTGATTGTAGCATGATCCTTTGTCTGTTCCCTATCCTTTTTTAAATTGGTTTAATGTTGCAATTATTTTACCAGGATGACAAGCTGAAGAAGCTGGTTGAACATCACGGGGCAGACCTTTGGGGTTTGGTCGCCGGCCATTTTCTAGTAAGTGTGACAATCTGTTCTTGTACTATGCTGACAGTCACTGTCCCAAACAGTTTAAAATCTTAACTTCTGATGCTTAGCGCACAGGGAGATAAAATCACTTGCCCAGTGTCACAAGCAGGAGAGCTGAAACTGGGATTTGAACCAGTTTCTTACTTGGCTTCTACTTCTCAACACCTTCATTTCCTCTGAGTTTTCAAGCCTCACTGGTTTATATTGTATTTCTCTCTGCCCCTTTATGGTCAGTGTTTCTGGTTATATACTGCTTAAGAGGTATTATTCTGGCTTTGCAGTGCTGTATTATGTACCATTTTAAATCTAGTATCAGATTTTTTAAATATGTTTAATACATTTTCATTATTTGGCCCCCAACCCACATAAGATTGCAACAAATAGCACTAAATATACAGTACTGTAGGGCTCTTCAACTATTTCTCCAAAAGGGCCAGATCAGAAAACATTTAGTAGAATGGCCAGAAGCCCTTTATAACACCTTTTTGTCACGTATATTTATATTGAGACAAATGGCGGGGAAACAAATATACATATACAGTATACAACAACCGAATACATATTACACTGCAGGCTGAATCAATGCACTCCTATACACATATGCCAACTTTAAAAAATGTTTTTATTACTATTCATTTCCACACACGTACGTGTACTGCTGCGGCAGACTTTATTCTAACAAATCACCGGTTTGTCCCTGGCATGTTCCTGGAATGCGACGCTGTTCACCTGGAGCATGGCGCATTCCTTTTGCGTTCCCAGCCACGGGTCATGCCCGGTTGACGCACGGTTGATGTGTTAATTGATAATGGTTCAGGATTTAATAGGCTGCAATGCTTTGCGTTTCCACCAGATGGCATAAATTCATGAATTGTAATGCAGTATGTGTATGTGCAGTGTATATATATATATATACTGTATAACAACAACCCCTAACATACAGTACTGTACACATACAGTACTGCACACATACAGTACTGTATATGCACATCAATGATACTATAGGCCGGCGGGGGCCAGATGTGTTTGCAGCAGAGAGAGATCCGCTGCTCTCTCTGCGCAAACATCGGCACATGAAAAATTATTTAAAATACATTTTTATTCATAGTGTAGATGTGCAGGGGGTCTCCGGAGCTGAACCGCGTTGGTTTCAGGTCCGGGGACTCCCTGCTTCCCAAGATACAGCACCCTTTATGAGGTGCCGGTATCCCTCTGCATTTAAAGGTCCCGATCACGTGACCGCGGAATGTAAACAAAGCAGAGGGATACCGGCACCCCATAAAAGGGGCCTATATCTCAGGAAGCAGGGGTCCCCGGACCTAAAACCAAAGTGCTTCAGCTCCGGAGACCCCCTGCACATCTACTGTATGAATAAAACACATATATAAATAAACACTCATTCCTTACCTTTGCGGCTATGTGCTATGGTAACGAAGCAGCATGAATGTATTTTTAATAATATTGTACAGTGAGCAGGGGGTTCCCTGAGCCACAAATCAAAACTCAGGGGACCCCCTGCTCCTGCACAATATTATTAAAATACAGAAATGCTGCTTCATTACCATAGCTGATAGCCGCTAAGGCAATGAAGGGGTTAACCCACTGTGCCCGCTTTATTGTGGGTAGCGGGGGTGTGTGAAGGGGGTATTTGGACCTTGGTGTGAGTTTAGGACTTGCGGGGGGGGGGGGTTGCGGGTGCACTTAACCCCTTCACGACCGTAGCAGTTAATACCGCTACGGTCATGAAGGGGTTAACCCCTTCCGCTAACCCCCCCCCCCAAAAGCCCTAAACAACCACCGTTGGGGCTAATACCCCCTTCACCCACCCCTGCTACCCACAATAAAAAAAATTCGCACACAGCAGCCGCCCAAAAAATAAATAAATCTAAATAAATAAATACATGTATATATACTGCTGCGGCACAGTTTATTCGAGCATTTGCCCGTTCTGTGCCGCAGCAGTAGCCTGGCGCGCGCCCGAGTGTGACGGGCGCGCGCCGAAGCAGCGGAAGAGCGCCCTCCGATCGGGGCGCTCTCCCTCCCGCTGCCGGGTCCGCCGGGTCCCCCGGAACCCCCTGCCGCCGTCCCGCAGATCGCGGGACACCAGGGCTCCCTCGGGGAGCCCTGGACGCGCGTGCAGGGGGCGCAGGCTCCCGAAGACGCGTGACCGCGCGTCTATGACGCGCGGCACGCCGAGGGGCGGCCACTAGCAAGCCGGGAAATCTCCCGGCTTGCGGATCTGGCCGCACTGCGATAAAGTGTGTCGCCAGTGTATATATATACACACACACATACATACATACAGGCATACCCCGCTTTAAGTACACTCGCTAGTAAGTACATATCTATATATATATATATATATATATATATATATATACACAGTATAGATAGGAAGATCCCAACATGTGTCCATCTCAGGCTCTAACTCCAACCCCCTGGATATCACCTGTGGTGTCCCGCAAGGCTCTGTTCTGGGGCCACTACTCTTCTCAGTGTTCATTAATGATCTTCCCACAGCTTGTAAGGAAGCCTCAATACACATGTATGCAGATGACACAATCCTATATGCACACAGCCATAGCCTCTCTGACCTTCAACACATACTTCAGTCTGACTTTTTGAGACTCGAAAACTGGATTTCCCAAAACAAACTGTTTTTAAACACTGACAAGACTGTAACAATGGTATTTGGGACCAAGACTAAATTTGTAAAGATTCCAGTGACTGAGCTCCTGATTAGAACCAACGCTAACACCACCCTAACACCTGTCACTAGTTTTAAATACCATGGCTTATGGTTTGACTCCCACTTAAGATTCGGGATGCAC
This sequence comes from Ascaphus truei, assembly GCF_040206685.1. NCBI lineage: Eukaryota > Metazoa > Chordata > Amphibia > Anura > Ascaphidae > Ascaphus > Ascaphus truei. The sequence continues at coordinate 101,403,911 of NC_134484.1, forward strand.
ATTGATACCCTGACAACCAAGACCTATGCCAAACTGGGGGTACTTTACATGAACAAATCCTCCCTAAGTCTCCTGGTCGGAAAGCGTATGTCACAGCAGATGCTAATGCTAATTATTGACTATGGAGACATAGTATATGGCTCGGCTCCTCAAACCCACCTTAGCAAACTCGACACCCTCTACAATTCAATTTGTCGTTTTGTTCTCCAATGCAACTATAACACACATCATTGCGAAATGCTCAAAGAACTAGATTGGTCATCACTAGAGTCTAGGCGCAAAGTTCACCTTTCCTGTCTCACCCTCAAATACTTTCTGGGCAAGCTACCCAGCTACCTGAACAAGCTCCTCACCCCTACCACATACAGCACCTATCACCTGAGATCAGACTCCAAAAGACTATTCATGGTCCCAAGGCTCAACAAAGTATCCGGACGTTCCTCTCCTTCCGTGCACCCCAAAACTGGATAAACCTACCAGAGACTCTCATATCCACCACCAGCTTAAGTACTTTCAAATCTAAGGCTGACTCACACTTTAATCTGGTCTGTAACTGTTTCATACGCTCATAATATATATTTTCTTTAACTGTGCACGCAATGTCTCTGTATATAATGTATACCTTGTTCATTTATGTAACTACTTGTAACCATGTATTATTTGTTTTACTCTGCCCAGGACATACTTGAAAACGAGAGGTAACTCTCAATGTATTACTTCCTGGTAAAATATTTTATAAATAAATAAATAAAATAATATATATACTGTATATATATATATTTATTTATAATCATGTATTTATTTATTTATTTAGATTTATTTATTTATTTTTTGGGCGGCTGCTGTGTGTGAATTTTTTTTATTGTGGGTAGCGGGGGTGGGTGAAGGGGGTATTAGCCCCAACGGTGCTTGTTTAGGGCTTGCGGGGGGGGGGGGGGGTAGCGGGAGGGGTTAACCCCTTCATGACCGTAGCGGTATTAACTGCTACGGTCGTGAAGGGGTTAAGTGCACCCGTAACCCCCCCGCAAGTCCTAAACTCACACCAAGGGCCAAATACCCCCTTCACCCACCCCCGCTACCCACAATAAAGCGGTCACGGTGGGTTAACCCCTTCATTGCCTTAGCAGCTATCAGCTATGGTAATGAAGCAGCATTTCTGTATTTTAATAATATTGTGCAGGAGCAGGGGGTCCCCTGAGTTTTGATTTGTGGCTCAGGGAACCCCCTGCTCACTGTACAATATTATTAAAAATACATTCATGCTGCTTCATTACCAGTGGTTTACAAATCACCAAAAAATCTACTCGCCACACAAAAAAATCTACTCGCCACCTAGTACCAAACGTGTGCTGCTTGGGCCAATATTTACTCGCCCTGGGGGTTAAATCCACTCGCCCGGGACGAGCAAATGTATAGGTTTGTCGAACACTGTTCATTTCCATAGCACATAGCCGCAAAGGTAAGGAATGAGTGTTTATTTATATATGTGTTTTATTCATACTGTAGATGTGCAGAGGGTCTCCGGAGCTGACCCGCTTTGGTTTTAGGTCCGGGGACCCCCTGCTTCCTGAGATACAGGCCCCTTTATGGGGTGACGGTATATGGGGTGACATCTACACTATGAATAAAAATGTATTTTAAATAATTTTTAATGTGCCGATGTTTGCGCAGAGAGAGCAGCGGATCTCTCTCTGCTGCAAACACATCTCGCCAGGGGACGGCCTATAGTATCATTGATGTGCATATACAGTACTGTATGTGTATGTTAGGAGTTATAGGGGTTGTTGTTATACAGTATATATATATATATATATATATATATATATATATATATATATATATATATATATATACTGTTCTCTCTGCGCAAACATCGGCACATTAAAAATTATTTAAAATACATTTTTATTCATAGTGTAGATGTGCAGGGGGTCTCCGGAGCTGAACCGCGTTGGTTTCAGCATTACAATTCATGAATTTCAGGGGACGGCTTCTCGGCCTCAAAGACAACAGCTCGCAAACGCCCCCATGAGTTTTTACTCGGCATTGCAGTATTGCAGACAGCGAGAATAAAATCTTTAAATCACAGCCGCGAAAATAACGCAATACATCCCGGGCGAAAACGACACAAAACCGCACATAACAGGGATAATCTGAAATTCGCGGAGCTGGCCGAGTTAGAATAAAGTGTGTCGCCACTGTACATACGTACATTTCAAAACAATCCAACCAGCTATAGAATGTCCATCTTCAGTCCTTTTTTTTTTTCAAGGTAACCCTTTTCTGTTCTTCTTAATCCAAAACCCCAGTGGGTTCACCATGCATTTGTAGTTCACTTTTGTGGTTGTTCCCAGTCCGTCTGGCACACTCAGCAATGTACCTATGTTAACGGCCGGCCAGTCACATATCAGCAGTCACATTTGCACACAACCTTAGTTGCAACCTTCTTCATTGAATCCATAAATCCTTTAAATCTTCTTCAAGATTTTGCAACCCCTCTTCTGGTGATCAGATTGCATCAAAATATTAAGTATCCTTTATACAAGACACACCACTCAATCAATAACCTTTTGTTTTTGAGAACAGGAGGGCAATATCAGTTTAAACTTTTTTTTTTAATACCCAAAATACAATGTGTATACATATATAGATCAAAATAATAGGATGGATAAGAAAACAAAAAATATTAGGACTTTAACCATGTCACTTTTGATTTTCTCTGTAACTCATATATGATATTAGGGATTTTTGTACTGCCCCACAACATCTTAATTTTAACTTTCAGCTAAACTGTGGTATTGGAATCAAATAACCACCATTTGAAATGTAATTAAACAACCAAACCAATAATAAAGTAATTTGTGCACCATGTACCTGAATTGAACACACATGCACAATCTATGTGGGTGTATTTGGTAGATCCAAAATTCCCATTATGTCAGATTAAAAATATTGGCACTTTAATATTAACTTTAACCCTGGATCATTTGACCCCATTTTCACCTATGTGTAATTTAATACATATTTGTGTGTGTGTGTGTGTGTGTGTGTGTATATATGTAGAAGATTGACCTAGGCGCAAATATGTGTTTTCTCTCTTCCCTGTCATATTTGCGCCTAGGTCAATCTTCTACATACCTTCAAGGCGGCGACTGTGGAGCCGCAGACCTAACTTGGTTTAGATTTGCGCTGTGTGTTTCTTTTATTTATATATATATATATATATATATATATATATATATATATATATATATATATATATATATATATATATATATATATACACACACACATATATACACACATATACACATGGTTCCCTATGTTAAAAAAAAATTTGCGGCAAAAAGTGACACTGTGCTCATTTGCATGTCATTTCCCAGAATCCCTTGCTGCAGTGGAAGTGCTGTATGCTGGGTGATAATGGGGAAAGGCGGGGTTGCAGACCTGCCTAAGACATGCAGATGAGCATACAGTTGTATTTGCATATTTGCTTTCCTGTGGAGGGTTTTTGTCACTTTTTTTTACTCACCATAACTTAACTCAGTATTATGGTATATATATATATATATATATATATATATTTATACACTTATACACTTATACACTTATACACTTATACACTTATAAACACATACACACATATATATATACACATATATATACATATATATATATATATACACATACACACACGCTGGGTGCACACCAAATGTAGGTAAATATAAAAGTATACATAACAGTTCAGGTGCTTGCAGACGGACAGGGAACACCAACCGGTCCAAGGATAAATACAAAAAATGATCAAAACTGCAGCACTCACAAGTGAAAAAAGGAAAATGTAATCCAAAATCATCAGGCAGTCAGACAAAACCCCAGAGCGACGCACGTTTCAGACCAACTGGTCTTTTCTCAAGCTCTGTGAGTGAGAGAGATTATTCAACAGTGGAAAACATTCAAGACCGTTGCCAATCTTCCCAGGAGTGGACGTCCCAGCAAATTCACCCCAAGGTCAGACCGTGCATTACTCAGAGAAATTGCAAAAAATCCAAGAGTTACATCTCAGACTCTACAGGCCTCAGTTAGCATGTTAAATGTTAAAGTTCATGACAGTACAATTAGAAAAAGACGGAACAAGTATGGTTTGTTTGGAAGGGTTGCCAGGAGAAAGCCTCTTCTCTCTAAAAAGAACATGGCAGCACGGCTTAGGTTTGCAAAGTTGCATCTGAACAAACCACAAGACCCCCACCTGATGTGTGTGTATCAGTGTTAGATCGCCATGCGCCCCCACTGCGCCACTCGCCCCACGAAAGGGCGTCTCACCACCTCCCGAGATATGCTCTAGATATAGGTATACATCCTTAATGTTCCAGGATACCTTTCCCTTGTTAGCCTCCATGCCCTATCTGATTTCCTTTGTCATGTGCGTGGAAAAAGACGTCTCTCAACGTCCTCCTTCTTTGCCTCCCCTTTTTTGGTTGACCTTGCCAACGCATCCCTATAGCCTGGAAGCAATGTTAAAAAAAAATTCACGTTATCCCCCGTCCAAATCGTCTCCCTTACTTCCTTCAGCAAATGTGTACCTAATGACCTGGAGATGGTTGTGTATGAATCCCCATATACAACGTCCAACAACTTCTTTACCTCTGATGTTGTCGCTGGCGTGGCTGTGCTTGTGCTCTGAACTACGATTTGAGAAGGCAAAGCTGAAGGTAATGCTGCTGCTGGTGTGGATGTACCCACACGCTCAGCTAATACTTGAATAGGAGGTAGTGTTGTGGTGGAAGTGGATGCACCCGTGTTCCTCACTGAACTTTGTCAATGCTGTCTGCGTCGATTTGCGCTGCGTGGGCTTCAGTGCTGCCACCCCATTTCCCTCGCTTGAGACTCCTGTGTTTCCTAATTGATGTGTATCTAACAGTGTCACCAATGGTGACAAGGCCTGCCTTACACCCCTCATAATTTCAAACACTTGGGCCCCGGCATCAATGGCTGCCTCCAGTATCCATAACCTGAGATGGCAGGGTACTGGCAAGCCCCACAGGGTATGCGCCTCCACCCCGTCGCCTGTAGTTGATATTTTTTGCTACTTACTCTTTGTTGCCGTCTTCGTTGTACTGAGCGGCGATGCAAACCGTATATCGGGCCCCGCCCCAGTGCACTTCTGCCTTCTGGTCAAAGGTCTCACCCGACAACCGAAGCGCTTTGGAGCTGCTGATGTCCCACCAACACCGGGTGGCAATGGCGACTGCGTCTCAACTGTCTCCAACCCATCTGAAATCACAGAATGAGGTTGAACCCCCAGCGGTTTGTCAGAGACAACCGATGGCCTTAAATATCTACGCGTTTTGCCTTGAAACTTTCAGCCCGTCTGCCACTACAGACCGATGCCAAACCCCCACCATCTCGTCACCAACAGACGATGGCCTTAAATACCTACGCGTTGACATGCCCCCTTGCAACGCTAATGTCTGTTGTGGTTCCTGACTGGGCCCACCCTGATCACTTGATGAGGGCCACGCGTCCACAGAAGTTGATGCCTAACCTCCTTGTCCGCTCGCTCTCCCTTGTCCGTCCTTGTCCGCTCTCTGCTCCATGCGTGAGTGCATATAACTGCTCCTGGAACCATCCCTCCTCGTGCATATGCGCCTCTGCAAGTAGTTGAATGGTTCTAAGTTGGAGAGACCTTTCTGTCCGTAGTGTTTGAGAGATGGTAGTTTGTGCTTGTGTGCTATAATTTTTATTGTGATTTGAAGATAAGCAAGGTATATATCATATTTGCGGCTAGAAAATATGGGTAAACATAATAAGCAACTTGAATAACTGATTTAATCTTTTAGGCTATTAAGTATTATGCAAACGGGTATTGAGAGGTCTGTGTCATGTATTTTGAAAGCCAACAAGGTACTGTAAGTTGGTCTGTGAGAACCTTTTCCCTCCCTGCGCAACAATGTATCAGTCACCGTTGCCTAGGCTGCCAGGGGGGAGCAACCGGTTAAGTGAAGGGTAAGGGGGAGCAGCTTCGGCAACCCATCCGGCCCAGCTCGCGCTGACATTCCGCCCTGCAACGGGGGCAGGAGAGCAAAGCCTGGTCAGTCGCGCCACACCATTCTCACTCGGAGTGGGACTCGGAATGCCTGCCATAGCGTAACCACCCACGCCCAATGCTCGCGTACTGCTGCCTAGGCCACCGCCTTGCTGCGATCCGCCCTTGCTCCCTCCCCCCACTCTCGTCACCCATCCCGGGCCACCGGGTAACTGGGGACAGAAGGGGAAGTTCCCTGGAGGTACCTGAGGCGAGAGCTGTCTCCGATTGGCCTGTGCCTTAATGCGTCCAGCCTTTGCCCACCTCCATCGCCTGGCCCACTGGGCAACCGGGGACGAAAGGGGACGTCCAACGACGGGACAAACGCCCAATCATCCCCGACAAATGGGGGGGTGGTTTGAAGGGAGAAGCAAGCTTGCGCCAGTCGCGTGATACACCCGCAGTGCGCCATAAGCAGGGCAGCGTGGCCCTCGCTCGATGGGGACGGAATGCGCTGCCCCTCTCAGCCTCCGGCCCTTCCTCGGTGCAGGCCGCCTCCCACCGCCCGCGTCAAGCGTGCCATCCCAGCAACCGGGTGTGATGAGGGGGAAGTGCACCGGGGAGGACAAGGCTCGCACTCCCCCAATAAACACCCCATGGCTCACTTACCAAATAGTGGAGTCGGTGAAGGCAGAGTAAAACCGTTGTGGCCAGGAGCAAAGTGGCTGAACTCGCTCCTGGCCACAACTCTTACCCCCTTCGGCTCCTCTCCGCCCACAGCCGCCTCAGCGGCCAATCGCCCGGAAGGGAGGCCGTAGCCCCCGGTCATGGCACCCCGTCTCCTATGCAGTCTGGAAGGTCTGCTAATCTATGGAACATACCACAATCATCTCTCTCCTCAGGAAGAGGCACTCCGTGCTTCAATTCATCCTCTAATTCCTTAACTCTTTCTTCAAGTATTTATTTTTCCCTTTCAATTTGAAAAAATGGAATCCATTCACCATTTCTACCAGAACCTCTTCTACCTCTGAACTCATTCTGATACTGAGATTTATTTTCTTCAACTCTGCAATGATTATCCCTGTTGGCAGAATTTATTCCATCATTCCATATTCTATGCCCTGTCTCACGTAACTCAAACACTGGTTTAATCATTTGTAGTTTGTCCCACTCCAACTGCAAAAGTTATATCCATCTGTCATACTCCTCGTTCAATCCTGCCACTAAACCCATGTATTCAACCACATGCGCTGGAACCAACGACAGAATAAGGTCCCTGACACTTTTTTTTTTTTTTTATAACTCAGATTTTATTGAGAGTTTATCATCAAACACGATGCACATTGGCCTGCATACAACACGACCTAGTTATGTTATAATACTTGCATGTAACACAAATACATGAAATAACAACAAAAAAGAACAGAAAAAGGAGGGGGGGGGGGGAAAGAAGAGGGAACGGGAGGGAGGGGAAGGGGAAATGGGGTCCGTCCTCCTCTTTATCTTCTCTCACGTCTTCGCTTACATTTTTCTTGGGCTCTGCTCTAGACAGTTCCTCCCGCGTGGCCTGTGGCTCTGTAACCCGGTTCTACATCTCTCTCCTAAGACTCAACAGCCCTTAGTCCCAGCTCCTGCGGGTCAGCGGAGAACGCCTTTCTGACCTGATCATGGCAAAATTTAAGTACTTTCCACTCCTGGAATATCTGTTTGCACTAGCCACAATATCCAGACTTAGAAATTTAGCGCCAGTATCATTAACCAAACTCGTTAATATTTCCATCTGGCATATGTACCAAATTATGTTCCTAATTGAAGCAATAGTTGGGATTTCATTCTGTTTCCATAATGCTGAGATCTCGCACCTCATTGCTGTTGCGAAATGTGCTACTAATTTGCTTTGTATTCTGGAAAGCCCCTCCACCGGCCTGTTCAGGAGGAACAGCCAGGGGTCCAGTGGATTGAGAGGCCCAAGATCCTCTGTGTCCAATCTCTGATTTGCTCCCATAAGGGCAGCACCCAAGGACAAGACCACAGCATATGTAAGAGATCCACTTCCCCTCCACATTGTTTTAGGTACAATGGGCAATAGCCTGGTATAAATTTAGATAATTTTGTCGGAGTGAGGTACCACTTCATTAAAACTTTATACGCGTTCTCCCTTAACGTCGTACAGATTGAGCTTTTAGCCGCGGCCATGAAAATCTCCGCCCAGCTCTCTCCTTCTAATGTTTCCCCTAGGTCCTGCTCCCATTGTGCTACATAGCTTAATTTCTTAGAATAGGCCGCCCCCGAAGAGAACACCTCTCCGTATAACCGAGATATAAGTCCCTTAGTTTCTGTTTTTAATTCACAGAATTTTTCAAAGTTTGTCAATTGGGGACGGGGCGAAAATTTGTTATAAAATGCTCTGATCTGGAGGTATCTAAAGAATTCTGTATGTTTTCAGATTTAATTTGTTCAAATGTTTTGATACTGTTTCTGCCCTCCAGATCTTTGAGTCGCATCAGGCCCTTCTGTTTCCACTTTTGAAAACCCCTGCTATTCATACCTGGAGCGAAGTCTATATTACCAAATATTGGGGTCATTAGTGTATTTTTTGCTGTCGGGACACACCGAAATATAGTCGCCTACTAGATTGTGAGTTTGTCATTGAGGGCAACAGCTCTTTGGCGGATTTATACATCCTTTTTGGGGTCCAAATTAGATTGTGCAATTCCAATGGCGCACATACCTCTTTCTCCAATGACAGCCATCTTTTAAGACTCGGATCAGTGTGCCATTGTATTATTGGGCCGCCTTATAATAGGATAACAAGCAAGGTATCGCTAGCCCCCCCCCCCCCCCTGCTAATGTGGCCTTTTTAAAATACTTCCCTTAATTCTTGTTTTTTTTATATTCCCAAATGATTTTAGTTATTAGCGACTTCAGAGAGACTGGATCTTTAGTTCTTAATGGGATTGGGAGAGTGGAATAGATATAGAATGCGCGGCAGGAGGTTCATTTTGATGCAGTATACTCTACCCATCCATGAGATTCTATATGTAGACCATCTCCTGACATCGTCTCTCAATGTTTGTATTACTTTGGGAAAATTAGCCCGGTAGAGAGATTTAAAGTCCTTTGTAATTTGTACCCCCAGATATTTGATGGACTCAGGTTGCCAATTGAAATTAAAGTTGATGGTTATCAGTTTCACCATTTCTTTTGGATGGTTGATGTTTAACGTTTCCGATTTTTGTTTGGTTAAATGTATCCATTAGATTGAATAAATTGGGCAGAGAGTTTAAGGGTCTGAATATTGTGAGGAATGTATCGTCAGCATATAGCGCTACTTTATGCGACTGTTCTCCTAGTTGGATACCTGTGATATCTGGATTGGACCAAATGTGTGTCGCCAAAGGTTCCATACTCAGGGCAAATAATAACGGCGACAAAGGGCATCCCTGTCCAGTACCACTTTTGATTGCAAATAGTTCTGATGTTAAGCTCTGATGGATAATCTTCGCTGCCGGGTTCCCATACAGTGCCATAATAGCTGTTAATATTCTATTTGTTCCCTCTTGGCAGCATCTGTAGCATCTTTATCTGATACAGCAAAGAAGTAAATCATTCTTCTTGCACAACTGGTAATGCTTTCATTTGGCATCAAACCCATAGCCCTTTGTGCCTGCACAGAACTCCGTATCTTAAAAATGTTCTCCCTGCACCTCTGTAAAAAGGTTGGGAAATCCTGAGTGAAACTTTTAATAGTAGCTATTTGTCATCTAAACTTTTCAAGGCAATGTTCATTACATTCTGTAATATTACTTGTTTTTCCCCACTGTAAAATGCTATCAATCCATGCCATAAATTTGTTAAAATCTGAGATAGGTGCATGTCCTACATCTGATTACACCATCTTTATGTCAGTTACTCTGTGATAGTATTTGGGGCTGTATTATAACTTTCACAGGCTCAGCCATTTTAACATCTCTGGTACAACTAGCAGCAATCTGTTCCTTTTTAATATTGTCATTTCCCATGAGCCAATCATCCCTCTGTCACTGCCTCAGTATATTCTTTTTTTGGCATGCTTTACCCATCTTTCTATGCCATCTATGTATTGCTTTACATCTTGGGCCATAGCTTCTGTTTTAGAAGGTTTTTCAGGGGGTACTTGCATTGGACACACAGGAGTTACATGCTTGTGAAGTGCACAACTGTGTGGATATGACTCAGATGGTGGTGTGGGACTTTTGTTCTTTATCTGACTGTGGAGGCTCTCAACAGCCGGTTCTGACTGCTGAATCTTATCATTTTCATCTAGTTTATAATAATAATAAACTAGAGGCTGTATGTATAGCAGTTTGCATTAGCAACCTTTGTATCATGTTTATTTTCTGTTTTTAGCTAAATCTGTTAATTCTTTTATTGTCCTTGTCAATACCTCAACGTTTTGGGACAACACTTTTCCAGTCTGAAATAACAGCTGAATTACTTTTCCCTTCTTGATTTTCTTATCTTTCACTGAGGGAGTCATAGTCATAACAGATTTCAGACACTCAATTGTATCAGAAAACAAGGAAAAGAGAACAGCGCAAAGAAAAACCTCATGGTGTAGTATATTAAGAAATTCAATTTATATTTAAAAGGGTGAGTATTGCATGTACATCTAGTAAAATATCACAAAGCATGACATGTTTGGGACATGTTACCCATCTGTAGACAGCTGTTCGTCAGTGGCAGAAGTTCACATGGATCAGCTTGCCGTTGGAGATCACTCAGCAGTGGCAGGGACTCTCCTGGATCAGCTCGCTGATGGAGATCACTCCTAGAGTCTGGCGATATCACCGTGGTCTCCATTGAGCTCCTTCACTTCCTGACACGTGCGCAATGGCGTCTGACGTCATCAGATGGCGTCCGGTAGTGTCTTAGTGTCTTTAGTTCGTTGCGCTAAATGGCGCTAACCGGCGAGAAAGTCACAGAAGGACAGCAGGTCCCAGGCAGGCAGTTTGATAAAAAGTACCACAATGGGTATATAAAGCATAAGTAGGGAATGCGCCCACTCCTACGCGTTTCGTTATAAATAACTTCTTCAGGGAATGATAGAGGATGTTCCGGGGTGCTTCATAAACCCTCAGATCTCTCCTGATTGGCCGTGCTAAATTGACCCGACTCAAAACACCTCTGGGAAATTAACCCATTCAGCGCTGGGTCTTAGTCAAGACAGGCGGCCTCTCAGCTAGAGATAGGGGATGACAACATAACATAAAGCATTAAAACACAATTTTATTTGATTGACAGGGTATTAGAATGGAAAATCTAAAAATAAAGAACAAATAATTAGTAACATCCTAATTTAAAAAGACGTAAATAAACACTCATACCTAATGCTACATGATAAAATGATATGGTCGAATTTGTATTACACAGACAAATTGAGAGAAATCATTAAAAATGGAATAAAAAGTCTAAAAGATCTGATATAATGTCTAAAAAAACAAAAAAACAAATCTCTAATATTCACTGGTGATATAAAACTATCTTTAAAAATAAGAATAGGGACCAGACGTCAAGTTCCTCGTTGAGGCCCAGTGGGGACAGAGTTTGTAACTTATAAATCCACAGGCTCTCCTGTTTGGATAATTTTTTATCTCTGTCTCCACCACGTCTCCCGGAGGATACAATTTGTATGCCTAAATAGCTTAAAAGTGAGGGATCGCTGTTGTGTTTTGATTTAAAATGTCTAGATACGCTATGCTGTTCAAAACCTATTCTGACATTCCTGGCGTGTTCTAGAATCCTCACTCTAAGGGATCTTTTCGTCCGCCCAACATATTGATGCCCACTGGGGCATTGTAGCAAGTACACTACATATGTTGATTTACAAGATATGCAATCTTTTATGGTGAATTTTTCTTTGGTGCTTTTTGAAATAAATGTTTTTCGTTCTGTATTCAGCATTTTGCAAGCCTTACATCTTCCACAGCTAAAGTTACCGTTAGGTTTGCTGGGCATCCAGGTGGTCTCTGAAGATGTACTTATTGGACCACCAATGTCGCTTGGTGCCAGATGGTGTTTCAGAGTCTTAGCCCTACGGTAAATAAAGCTTGGTTTCGGATGCAGAGAGGGACCTAGGATTGGATCATTACATAAAACTTTCCAGTTGTTATTGATTATCTTCTGGATGCTCTTACTTACTGAACTAAATTCCGTAATAAATGGTACTTTGAGTTTGTCACTTTCATCCCTATTTATTTGTTTCTTCTGAATCAGTAAGGAGTCTCTCTCCATCTTTTCTACCTTCTCCAAAGAACTGAACAACAGAGCCTTGTCATAGCCTCGTTCAATGAACCTCTCAAACAAAGAAGTTGATTGGGATTCAAAATCCGTCTGAAGACTACAATTTCGCTTAATGCGCATGAACTGGCTTAATGGTATATTATCAATCCAGGTTCTCTTGTGATTACTGGATGATAATAGGAAGCTGTTGGTGTCTACCCTTTTAAAAAATGTTTTGGTATTGATGTTTTCACCCGTCCTGGATACCAAACTAAGGTCCAGGAAATCTATCTGATTCGAATTTGTTTCTGAAGTAAATTTTAAATTAAAATCATTTGTATTCAGATAGTTCTTAAATAGTTCCAAAGTATCCTCATCACCCTCCCAGATGCACAAGACATCATCGATGTATCTCTGCCATATAATAACCCTATCCGCAAATGGGTTATTGTGCCATATAAAGTTATCCTCCCATATCCCCATGTATATGTTGGCATAACTGGGGGCAAACCGCGTCCCCATGGCTGTGCCACACAACTGTAAGTAAAACTGATTGTATCCTCAGGGAGACGTGGTGGAGACAGAGATAAAAAATTATCCAAACAGGAGAGCCTGTGGATTTATAAGTTACAAACTGTCCCCACTGGGCCTAAACGAGGAACTTGACGTCTGGTCCCTATTCTGATTTTTAAAGATAGTTTTATATCACCAGTGAATATTAGAGATTTGTTTTTTTTTGTTTTTGTTTTTTTTTAGACATATCAGATCTTTTAGACTTTTTATTCCATTTTTAATGATTTCTCTCAATTTGTCTGTGTAATACAAATTCAACCATATCATTTTATCATGTAGCATTAGGTATGAGTGTTTATTTACGTCTTTTTAAATTAGGATAAAAAACAAAAAAAACAAATAGGTAGCGCTATATCCCACAGTGAGCTGGCAGCCGGTGATATAACCCTGACACCTAGTCAGGCTATAGAAGTGGAAAAGAAGTTATATCAGTGGCGCTCAACACTGTAATGATCAAAGCAATTCTAATAGATATTATAAAATATATATTATAAAATATACAACCAGAGCCACGGAAATCGCCCGTCCGATTGGATGCTCCACGTGGTAAGGGTAAACATGTAAATATACAAAGAAATCAAATCATAGCATAATACTGTAAAACATACACATACATAAACAAACAACACTTAACAAACGCTGAGAACAACAGGTAACTACTCACAATGGCATTTAATATGGCATATCATTAATATCATAAAATACACTTATTACACATAAAATAGTACATAAAAACATATATTAGGTTCAGGCAAGATTCTCCAACTCGGGTGGGGGTACCTGCTTACCGAAGACAGGATGTAATCAGGCAATGGATAATTCAAAGAGTATCCCCTCTTATGGATAGCTGCTGCTGCTGCTGCTGCTGCTGTTAACACCTGGGCTCAGACGAGGAGTCTCTTATGGGCAGGGACAGGTTTTTCCAGCTAGCTGCGTCTGCCTCAGTCCTCTCCCAGCACTGCAGAAGCTCCAGGACCACACACAGAGATACTTCCTGGTCTGCCCGCACCACGTGCACCAAACACAGCAATGCTGAAATGTTGGATATTCCTACGCCAGCATGTGCTTTTCCACAGCTCACAGCTCCCAGCTTCGGAAGGGTACAGCACTCACACCCTGAGCCACCCTGAACCACCTTTTAACCCCTGAGGAAGAAAGCAAGACTTTTGAAACGCGTAGGGTGGTTCTGTGGGGTCCCCACTACTCGGGTGTGAGTGCTGTACCCTTCCGAAGCTGGGAGCTGTGAGCTGTGGGAAAGCACATGCTGGCGTAGGAATATCCAACATTTCAGTGCTGTTTGGTGCACGTGGTGCGGGCAGACCAGGAAGTATCTCTGTGTGTGGTCCTGGAGCTTCTGCAGTGCTGGGAGAGGACTGAGGCAGACGCAGCTAGCTGGAAAAACCTGTCCCTGCCCATAAGAGACTCCTCGTCTGAGCCCAGGTGTTAACAGCAGCAGCAGCAGCAGCTATCCATAAGAGGGGATACTCTTTGAATTATCCATTGCCTGATTACATCCTGTCTTCGGTAAGCAGGTACCCCCACCCGAGTTGGAGAATCTTGCCTGAACCTAATATATGTTTTTATGTACTATTTTATGTGTAATAAGTGTATTTTATGATATTAATGATATGCCATATTAAATGCCATTGTGAGTAGTTACCTGTTGTTCTCAGCGTTTGTTAAGTGTTGTTTGTTTATGTATGTGTATGTTTTACAGTATTATGCTATGATTTGATTTCTTTGTATATTTACATGTTTACCCTTACCACGTGGAGCATCCAATCGGACGGGCGATTTCCGTGGCTCTGGTTGTATATTTTATAATATATATTTTTTAAATTAGGATGTTACTAATTATTTGTTCTTTATTTTTAGATTTTACATTCTAATACCCTGTCAATCAAATAAAATTGTGTTTTAATGCTATATGTTATGTTGTCACCCCCTATCTCTAGCTGAGAGGCCGTCTGTCTTGACTAAGACCCAGCGCTGAATGGGTTAATTTCCCAGAGGTGTTTTGAGTCAGGTCAATTTAGCACGGCCAATCAGGAGAGATCTGAGGGTTTATGAAGCGCCCCGGAACATCCTCTATCATTCCCTGAAGAAGTTATTTATAACGAAACGCGTAGGAGTGGGCGCATTCCCTACTTATGCTTTATATACCCATTGTGGTACTTTTTATCACACTGCCTGCCTGGGACCTGCTGTCCTGTGACTTTCTCGCCAGTTAGCGCCATTTAGCGCGACGAACTAAAGACACTAAGACACTACCGGAAGCCATCTGATGACGTCAGACGCCATTGCGCACATGTCAGGAAGTGAAGGAGCTCAACGGAGACCACGGTGATATCGCCAGACTCTAGGAGTGATCTCCATCAGCGAGCTGATCCAGGAGAGTCCCTGCCACTGCTGAGTGATCTCCAACGGCGAGCTGATCCATTTGAACTTCTGCCACTGACGAACAGCTGTCTACAGATGGGTAACATGTCCCAAACATGTCATGCTTTGTGATATTTTACTAGATGTACGTGCAATACTCACCCTTTTAAATATAAATTGAATTTCTTAAAATACTACACCATGAGGTTTTTCTTTGCGCTGTTCTCTTTTCCTTGTTTTCTGTATTAGCCTGGAGTGCTGAGCTCTCCGTTTGAACAGCTGCATCAAACCTCATCCTACAAGGGTGTATTCACAGTTATTTTGAATCACATCATTATTATTTTATCCATTTATGAGCGCAGTTTTCATTTTATTTCACTTTACTCAATTGTATCATCATTAACATCTTTCATGCAAACGGACCTCCATAACTTACAATGAACTCTTATTAAATCAATAAAATTACTAGGACACCATCCTTTTGCTCGGTCCTGACTAGCAGTGTCTCTATTTTGGCAGACTACCTTAGAATATCTTTAGAAAGCGTTCATATTTACCTATTCCTTTTGATCCACAATGCAGTTAAAAATATGTCGATTTCAAGTGATCCTCCAAAATGTGATCAATTACCACGCCAAAGGAACCTTATTGTAGCCACTCAGCAACTGGACGTCTCTGGAATTCTGGATGTAACGATGTAATAAAATAAATTGCAGTCCCAGGAACAGAAACCGGATAGAGCCTCTAATTCACATTACTTCTTTCAAATAAATCCCAGACAATTCCCCAATATGTCGGAGATGCATAATTGCTTATTAATAAATTGCTTCCTTGAATGACACCTCATTCACTAAACCACTAGGGGTATAGTAGAGATTGTCCATTGCAGTATAAGTAAAGGCTTGGCGATAAATGACCAAAGTAGATTTGCAGCATTGTAGAACTTTATTTCTGTACTTCAAGCATAGCAATACATGCAGGACACTGCTACATCTTGCTTCTCAACAAGTCACTGACCAACATTACATTTTATACACTGTATAAAGACTGACCACTCAATACTGATTAACCGCTTCTCTTAATACCTAACAAGACTAAACTTGACTTTCTGGTATTTTCTATTCTATACTGCTTTCCTTTATCAAGGCTTTTTTGTGTGTTAATTTGTGTTCTTTTGTATCTTTCCTTTCTATTGACCAACCAAGGCTTTCATGAATTAAGTTGTGTTCTTGGCACCCACCCGAAATGTTATCCCATTTTTTAACATTATTAGTCAGGAGGAGTCATTAGAATGTAGTTGCAGCCTTTTGGTCGGTTGTGATGTAGTGAGTTAAAAGACATATCTATATCACAACCTAATACTGTACATATTGCACTGCATGCTGAATCAATGCACTCCTATCCACAGTGTGCATATACAAATAAGGTAATATATACAAACCGTAATTGCATAAAGTGATCTAGAAAAAAAAAAATTGAAAAACACTTGCATAGCTGACATTCGCCTGAAGAGACTCAATGTTTGCGCAACAGCCATTTGTCGAGAATCTTTATATGACTAAGATAGAGATTCTCCCTCCCCCCACCATTTGTCTCCATATATTATGGATCCACTGAAGGGAGGGGATATTGAGAATTTACCGGTTCTCTTTATGTGGTATTCTTTATGCATATTTGGAAAAGTAATATATCGAGTATTCAATTTACAACCTGAGGTTCAAAAATCCAGTGTGTGTGTGCTTATTTAATTACACTACATATATTTACATTGCCTTAACTTACAAGTGAGTTTGTGTAAACAACTGCATTTTGCTGCCTATGCAAGTAGTATGAAATTAGCAAAAGCAGACTTCAAGGGCCACATCAAGATCCTTTGCTGGCCACATTTGGACTGCGGGCCAAATGTTGAAGAGCCCTGTAGTACTTCTTTAGCTGAAGGGTAGCTCATAACTTATTTAAGAATATATTATGCACTAACGCCAAGGCTGCAGCCTAAGTTGTTAACCCGGTTTGAAAAAGTGTACAAAAGCACTTGTGTTGTGCCTCCTAATGTAGGAAAAGAGCACAGGGTGGTAATCCCTTTACCCTTTCTGTTAAAGCAGTATGTCTACTATAAAGCATGTGTGCACGAAAAGACTACCCCCTGTCTTATCCCCAGTATACCAACATGTTGGCAGACATTCTGATAAATATTTAGTACTGGAGGCACAGTGGAATATTGAGGCCTGCTTATGATTTCACAGATATGACTGTTGGTAATATCTGCTCACGCTGAGTTAAACATATGTGAGACATCCAATTTAGTAAATGTTTACTCTTCCTGTGTAATAATAAGGCCTTTAAGAAAGGCATATGGATCCTAAAGCTTACGCATATATATTTTTGTAAGCTTAAATACAGTATGTTTGTTATAGGTTAATTTATTAAGGTGCAATAGGGCCTGACTTGAATGTGAGATTCTGTACAGTTGTTCTGAGTCGGCACTCGCACCATAATAAATTACCCTATTAGTGTTCCTAATAAAAACTTGCACTTTATACAATTCTTAGTGTTCTTACGCCAAATGCTTTCAGAACCGTTCAGATGTTCAGTGCCAGCATCGATGGCAGAAAGTTTTAAATCCAGAACTTATAAAGGGTCCTTGGACCAAAGAAGAGGATCAAAGGGTAAGTGAGTAGTAGATGTTTTATACTGTACGGTATCTAGTATGCAGCTGCAGTAATTTAGTCATACAGATGTATCCAGACTAATATTCCCCAGAGATCTGGGGGGGGGATATTAATTTGGCGGGGCACAGGGTTATGTGAAAGCTGTGAGTAACTGCCACAGCTTAATGTGAAGGCATGTCCTATTGTCTGGTTCCAGTGGCATGCCCCAGCCGCAGGAAATGCTAGTCTGTCTACATCTTTATATAGTACCTGTGTTAGCTTCGGTTTGCAATGTGCCATTGAATTCCTTTGGGAAAACGGAACCCCATTCTGGCTAAACGGCATATTTGTAATGTTTTATAGGTATGATTTCCCCCAAACTCTTGGTTGGGATTCTTTAACTACTTTTGGTAGTTTCTGCCCAATATAAGAATTTATAAAGATCTGACTTCTTATTGTGTGAAGAAAATTGCTTGGCTTTATAGGTTAGCTTTATGAGATTAAGGTATAATTTTACCACAAACATGCTACTCTGAGGGGGAAAAAATAGGTAGTCCAGCAACAAATGTATGTACAGTACATGGTTTTTGTAAATAAGTTCCAAAGTGAGGAGCTTTAATTTTGTTTTTTGTTGCTATAATATTTTAATTTTGGGATATTTTGTGAATGATTTTAAATTAAATTTATTTTCTGTTTGGATGACAACACTCAGGATATTATAAAGTATAAAGGATTTGAGTGATAAGAGTAACATCGCATGTGCAACAACACTAAATCAGAATAGAAAAAAAACAAATTACCGTATTGTCCCGAATATAGTACGGCCTCGCACATAATACGACCCTAAAGTTTTGAAGGTGTTCTACATGTAAAATATAAGGTGTTAGGCTGCGCATATAATATGAGTACAGTTTTTGGAAGGACATTTTTAGGAATAAAACATAGCTCTATATTCGGGCCAATATGGTATACTCCACTTTATTAGAAAATTATATTTTCTATGTATTTCCCAAATCATGTAGTTATTGATATTGTAGTGCAGAATTAGCAGTCTTTCTTTGTCCTAATGAGTAGTTTTGTCATATGTTCTAATGCTTATAAATTTACAAAGTTATTTGTGGATTAGACTAGTGTAACGAACTGTTGGTACCCAACACATAGACTTGTGAGGTTTCGAAAGCCCCGGTATTCTGTAATCTATGGAGAACTTTGTTGCTGGTTCCAATAAAAGATAGCACTACCGATGACAAATCTACACATAGTGTTACTGCAAAGAAACTTTGTGCTTGAATGATACCGTTTCTGATTTTTTTTTCTTCAATGTAACTAAAATGTACTAACATGTTCTGCTAATGATTATTTTATTTTTGTTAAATTTCATGTAGATTAAGTTATCATTAATTATAACATGGATTTCCCCCCTCCCCATACTGAGCAGGAAGCATTCAGCAGTTTGAATAGTTGGAGTGTCTCAGGCAAAGATAATGTTTGCAAATTAATAAATATCCATTAGTTTTTAAAATTTACTTTATGTATGGATGTTAAGAATGATTAAGGCAAGACCATCACCTAGCTGGTCCTATTCTGATTCAAGAAAATAGGCTTAATACAAAATATTGTTCACACAGCTATTGAAGTTTAACTAACGTATCTCATCAAAAACAATGTCTTACTTTATACTTAATGTATAAATGAGAACTGTCATGGGGTAGCTTACCCACCCACCACACATCACACATTTTGTCCTGTGTATATGTAGAATTGGATATTGTTTCCTTCCTGGATCAAAGTGTCTTTCTTGGGTTTTCTTCTGCTGTGTAACAGGTTATTGAATTGGTTCAGAAATATGGTCCGAAGCGATGGTCTTTAATTGCAAAGCATTTGAAAGGAAGAATTGGTAAACAGTGCAGAGAGAGATGGCATAATCACCTAAACCCTGAGGTGAAAAAGTCTTCATGGACTGAAGAGGAGGATCGAATCATCTATGATGCTCATAAGCGTTTGGGGAACCGTTGGGCTGAAATTGCCAAACTACTTCCGGGCAGGTATTTTATTTCTTGACATCCTTGTATGCGTAACATTAACTGTGAAGTCTATTCCTTTGAAAATTAAATATGTAAAATAAATACTTTTGTCTATTTGTACACAAGTTGGTACAGGGCTATCTTACTTTATTTTAATACACCAATGGGGTGGTATCCTGATTAGATGAGCCTT
The DNA here is from genome assembly GCF_040206685.1 of Ascaphus truei. Lineage (NCBI taxonomy): Eukaryota > Metazoa > Chordata > Amphibia > Anura > Ascaphidae > Ascaphus > Ascaphus truei. The sequence goes on from NC_134484.1 coordinate 101,424,014, forward strand.
TTAGCCAAGCTACCATTTTTCACATCTATTTCCTATAGTAGTGGATTGATTTAAATCATTATTGCATTACCACACAAATACGTTATTTAGAGTAGTAGCATTTCTAGTGTTTTTATTTTTTTATTAAGTGAACAGTATTATTTATTTATTTTGTGTCTCCCCTCCCTCCTGATGTCTGGGAACCCACTCGTCCCAGTATATTTTTGTCAGGGCATGGCAAAAAAATAAACTTTCTACTGGTTACCCAGTGGCCATACTTGTAATGTCAACTCCTGATGAAGTTGCAGCTTTCTATTTGTCAATGAAACACGCCTGACCCTGCAACCATATTAACAAAACTAGTTGTTTGTCAAGGCACCATGGATCAGATTCGAGGGACACCCTACATAAAAGCAGCAGTCTGTGGTACCCTGTTTTAAGTCAGAGTTCAATCAATTAAGAATTTTTTGTCATTTTAGAATACAAAATATAACCATTTTCAACATGTTATTGAAACTACGGTAAATGAATGGGTTTTGAATTTCATTTTTTTCCACTATTTAAATGTAGCAATTTTGGTAACTGAACAGTTATTTCCTGATCACCCTGGCAGTGGGCACCATTGGGTTAATCCCTTCTCACTCTAGGTAGGACAGGAAGTAGACTTTTGCAGGTAGGCCATATAAGGCCCCTCCCTCTACCTGCACACTAGTCTTTTTCCTGTCCTCACAGCTAGGTGTAGGATTTGTTATTTTTTAACAGGGCTCACCTACTGCACTTTGTGCAGATAACCAGGGTCTCAACCTCTCTCCCCTGAAGCTCCGCGGTGCGCCCTGCGGGGGGCAAGTCGGAGACCCCTTAGAGTCGGGGGTGCCCCTGTTGGGTGGGGGGAAACGGCTGCAGCAGGAGGAACTTAGTGCAATGCCCAAGACACGAGGCGCACAATGCTGCAGCAGGGACCAATGGAGGCCCAGACTCACCGCATAAGCGCCAGTACGCTGCGGTAAAGTACCCGGCAGCCCGCCACAGCGGAAGGGGGAGCAGCAATAGCTGCGAGCGGAGGAGCTCTGAGACCGCAACAGCGTGGCAACGCGGCGGTACTACCCCAGGAAGCCGCGGGAAACCGAGGAGGTTCAGAGGACCGCAGGATACTGCGGAGAAGGGTACAAGGCACGTAGCCGCTCGGGAGCGCGCGCGTGCAGGCCGGCAAGTGCGTGCAGGGACACGCGAGCCGCGCGGGTGCATGAGCACGAGCACTTGATGACGTCACGGATGCGACGGCCACACGATGTATGTGTGAGTGAAGCTGCAGCATGGAACGCTCAGCAGGGAGAAGCCAAGTGCTGGATATGGATGCAAGAATGGAGACACCCAAAACATCAGTTCCCAAGACTAGGTGAGTCCTTAGTTTAGTTCTACAATGGGAAAAAAGAGATGGTATATATATATACATTAGGGTGTATGTTTAGCATTTATTTTGTTTTTATAAATTAGTTCAGTGGTTACCCTCCCAGAAGCAGGATCTTCAAAGGGGACGGGGGAATCCCTGCAACATAAATGAAGGTTGCTAAGAAACTAAATGGTGTTCAGCTTGTGAGAAACCAGCCCTAATAGGGAAGTAATTATGTGAAGATTGTCTTAAGACACCTGCAGGTGATACCAGTGAACAAATGAGCATTTTCTTTATTGATGAAGGAGGAGAGTTGATGCGGCAGTGCAGCAAGCTGTTAACCCTGCGCAGGAAAGATCTAGATCCCAGACCAGTCTGGATAAGGGGAAAGGTTTTTCATCATATGGGTCTGAAAGTGATTGTTTTCATGTGTCAGAGAATGAAATGGATTCATCAGATCAAGATATTCAGGAATAATCTGAAATTGATGTAGAAAGGGTGGATCCACTCATCAAAGCCTTGATACAGGTTTTTGAACTGAAAGACATTTAGGAGTTAACACAATGGTGATCTTGTGGCTCACAGAGTTGGGGTGTGCAGTGTTTGAGCTGATACTTGGAAGAAGTTGTGGGATCGAATCCAAACAGGAGGAGGTTGAAAACAGGCACCTCTGAAATTTAAAAAAAAAAAAAAAAAAAAAGTGTCCTGGCTGCTTCAAGAGTTTCTGTACTGGCCTGCTTTGACAGGCTAGGCGTGCTACTACTGCTGCTACTACTGCTGCTACTACTGCTGCTACTACTGCTACTACTGCTGCTACTACTGCTGCTACTACTGCTGCTACTACTGCTACTACTGCTGCTACTACTATTGCTACTACTGCTACTACTACTGCTACTGCTGCTACTACTGCTACTATTGCTACTATTGCTACTAGTAATACTACTGCTATTACTGCTGCTGCTTTAAAAGGTAGAGTCTTTACTATCCATCAAGTAATTAAGCACCTCATTCAGGTGGAGTTGGCGCAACCAGACGCCGGAGTATTACGCCTAAAAGGTTTGGGAAGATGTATCCATTCCCACAAGAGGAAATGAGAAAGTGGGAGGTTAGCCCAAAGGTGGATCTTGCTATTTCCAGAATAGTAAAAAAGACCACAATTCCCTTAGAGGAGGCAGCGTCATTAAGACGCTATGGATAAAAGGATGGATTATGCATTAAAAAAAAAAAAAAAAAAAAAAAAAAAGCATATGTTACGGCAGGAACAGCCTACAAGCCAGCCATAGCAACTACATCAATTGCTAGAGCTATGCGAGTGTGGATTGCCAATATTGAAGAGGCAATAGACAAAGGTGTAAAAGAAGTACTATTCTTAAGGCGTTGTCAGTGGTGAAATGGGCAACTGATTACATAGCAGAAGCCTCATTGGATGCAGTAAAAATAGCAGCCAAGTCTATGGTACGAGCGGTATCAGCAAGAGGAGCTTTATGGCTCAGACAGTGGATGGCTGACACAGCATCAAAGAACACCTTATGTACATTACCATTTGAAGGTGAATTCCTATTCGGCAGCAAACTAGATGCAATAATAACAAAGGCATCAGGACAGAGCCAGGAGATTCAGTCTCCAACAGATGAATAAAATCAAGATAAAGAGATGTTTAGCTTCTGAGAATCCAGCTGTTATAGGAATACGGCTTTAAGGAAATTACTACAGGCAGAAGTAATAGAAAAGGTAAGAGGAAGCGGAATTTTTCCAGAATAATTTTGGTAAAGATGCCTACAGGGGATTACAGAGCAATACTAGACCTAAGAAAGGTAAATTCAGTCTTGAAGATAAGAAAGTTCAAGATGGGGTCTGTAAATCTGATTATACAAGAGGTACAGCCAGGAGACTGGATGGTGGCGATAGACTTAAAAGACGCTTATTACATGTACCAATAGCAAAAGGGCATCAAAGATTCCTAAGGTTTGCAGTAAATCAAGAGTATTATCAATACACAGCACTAACATTGGTCTGGCAACTTCCCCAAGGTCGTTTACAAAGGTTCTAGCCCCTCTAGTGGCAGAGATGAGAAAGGGGGGTAGAGATATACCCTTACCTGGACGACATCCTGGTAAAATCAAAGAAGGGGGGGAAACTCCAACAAGACCAGAAAATGGTAATAACCTTCCTAGAACATCACGGTTGGTTAATAAACAGAGACAAGAGCATTGGGTACCCACTCAGCTCTTAAGATTTCTGGGAGTGAGATTGCCAGAGGCAAAGGGGCTAGACATAGCCATGCGAACAAGGAGGCTCAGAAAAGCTACCAGGACTTCTGCAGAAGAATGCATGAGACTCCTGGGGAAATTCGCTTCAACATTAAGCGTTGCATATGAGACCTCTGCAAAAACAATTTTCTGCAACAATGGAACGGGAATCACAAAGACACAAGACAAAGAATCTTGTTACACCCACAAACAAAACAACAGTTAAAATGGTGGGAAGATACCTGAAACCTGGTCAAAGGGAAAACGCTACAACCTGTGCACTGGTTAAAAATTACAACAGATGCGAGCAAGACAGGTTGGGGGGCTCAGATGGGAGAAGAAGTGGTGCAAGGAACCTGGGGAAATCAGGTAAACCACTTACCATCAAATCTGCTGGAATTAAAAGCAGTACAAAAGGCCCTAGAAGTTTTCCAGGACAAAATAAGAGATGGCTGTATAAGATAGAATCAGACAACAGCTCTGTGGTCAAATATATAGCCAAACAAGGAGGAACCAGGAGCAGAAAGCTGATGAAGCTCACAGCAGAAATACTCGGTTGGGCAGAGTGCCACTTGTCGGATATCACAGCCATACATATCCCAGGACTAGAAAATGTCACAGCAGACTTTCTAAGTCGCAATATCATTCACCCAGGAGAATGGGCGTTAAATCCAGGAGTATTCCAAGACCTGGTAGAGCGATGGGGTCAACCAGACATCGATCTGATGGCGACACACCAGAATCGCAAAGTAAGGAACTATTGTTCCAGACAATTTCACCCAAGCGCACAAGCTACAGATGCTCTCAGTCTCAAATGGGACTTCAAATTGGGATACCTGTTCCCTCCAATTCCTCTGATTCCAAAAACAATCAGGAAAATCAGAGAAGAGAGAGCAGAGGTGATATTCATAGCACCATACTGGCCAAGAAGGCTTTGGTTTACACAACTGGTAAATATGGCAGTGGATACACCATGGCACATACCAGATCAAAAAGGCCTGATGCAACAGGGGCCAATAAGCCATCCAAATACCAAACAATGGGCTTTGACGGCATGGCGATTGAGCGGGAGACATTGAGACTGAAGGGTTGTTCAGAGAAAACAATTCAAACCCTCTTACAAGCAAGGAAAAGTTCCACATCAAGAGTATACCATAGAATCTGGCTCTGCTTTTGTGATTGGTGTGAAAAAGAGAGAAAATTTCCTTTCACCAAGAATTGTATCTATAGTGGAGTTCCTGCATAAAGGATTTGAGAAAGGTCTCAGTCTCAGCTCATTAAAAGTACAAGTGTCAGCACTATCAGCTTTGTTGGAAAGAAATCTGGCAGTAGAAAGACTGATAATCAGGTTCTTTCAAGCAGTTAAAAGGTTAAAACCTCAAATTAAGAACAGAGTACCTACATGGGACTTGTCGTTAGTCTTGGATGTATTAACAGCAGCTCCGTTTGAACCAATACAGGACATTGGCCTAAAATGGTTGTCGGGGAAAATGGCGTTTCTGATAGCATTCACCTCGGCAAGGAGAGTGGGAGAACTACAGGCGCTATCTGCTAAGGAGCCATTCCTAATCATACATCAAGACAAGGCAGTTCTTAGACCGATACATCAATTCCTGCCAAAGGTGGTATCACAGTTCCACATAAGTCAGGAGATGGTGATCCCGTCATTTTGTCCAGAACCAAAAAATGAGAAAGAGGAAAGGTTACACAAATTGGACGTGGTAAGATGTCTTAAGGTGTACCTAGAAAGGATGAGAGATATCCGAAAGTCTGACAAATTATTTGTCATCCCAGAGGGACCAAAGAAGGGACAAGCGGCATCAAAGACTACAATTGCACAGTGGATGGTGTCTTGTATCAAAGAGCTTATGAAAGCAAAGGACAAGATAAACCTTTGAAGGTGAAGGCCCATTCTACAAGGGCCATGGCTACTTCATGGGCATTCAAAGCCCAGGCCACACCAGGGCAGATATGTAAAGCAGCTGTCTGGTCCTCATTCAATACATTTCTGAAATACTACAGACTAGACGTACAATCATCAGCTGACGCAAGCTTTGGACGTAGAGTCTTAGAAACTGTAGTGAAATAAAGTGTAAAGGGTATTAATAAAGGTTGAACTGATAAGACATTAAACTGGTGTTGTCTATTCTGATGTTCCCTCCCTAAAAATTGCACTGCTTGGGTATGTCCCAATGGTGCCCACTGCCAGGGTGATCAGGAAAGGAGAAAATTTAAACAACTTACCGTAATTTTCTTTTCCTGGAACCATGGCAGTGGGCACATAGTTACCCTCCCTATGTATGTCTAATGCCTATCAGTTATATATTTTCAGCTATGGAAGAATCGTAAGACTAGTGTGCAGGTAGAGGGAGGGGCCTTATATGGCCTACCTGCAAAAGTCTACTTCCTGTCCTACCTAGAGTGAGAAGGGATTAACCCAATGGTGCCCACTGCCATGGTTCCAGGAAAAGAAAATTACGGTAAGTTGTTTAAATTTTCTCCTTTCCCTATTGTGACCTTGATGATGGTCCTATTGGAGAATTCCACACTGATCTTAAATTGATCACAGTGCCTGTAGTGTATGTCGTTCTGTTTGTAAGATTCCCTACCTGTGGAGTTTTGCAGAGCACAGCACCGGTACACCCATTAGAGAAGACTGCAGTCTAAAGAAAAGGCAAGGTACACTTAAAAACAAATCTAAATTAAATATATAATGAATATTGTCATACAATATTATTACTAGACCACAGTGGCAAGGAATGGACAGCACAATATTTTGGCAAAATCGCAGTCTAATGTTGTCTTAACCAAATATCCCTGGAATCATCTTCTAAACATTCTACATGCATATTATAGCCTCAAAAAATGGAAGATACTGCCGGAAGAGGTACTATATACTGACGTCATGTACGCACGCAATTCATTCTCTATCTGGATGTTTGCTAGAACAGCAAGAGAACAATGGAGACCTGACATGTTGCAAAAATTGGCTATAAATACAAATTAATTAATGACACGGGTCACTGTGAGACCCTAACACTGGCAACAGACTCAGAAAGGCACACATTCTGAGAGTGGGAAATAGCCACCCAAACTAACCAACAAATATCAAAACGATAAAAACAATCAAAACAAAACTTTTTACAGTAAACATCATTTTTGAAACGTTAGGAATACCGTGATGTCTTTCATAATACTGTTACATTTTCTATAAAAATGATTAATAGTTTGTCTTGACAGTATAACTTAGTATTGTTAGGATTTTGTGGTATTGTCTCACTTTTTGAGCATCCGAAGCACGGAATGGGGCATTTGGTCGCGGCTGTCTCGCAGCGACCAAGTCTCCGCCGGCGTTTGGCTGCCAACGGACCCTCAGCCGCTTGACACTAGGCCGCTTCTACGATAAGTTAAGTTTTAGGGGTTTTAGTGGTTATGGTAGGGGGTTAACTTTAGGGCTTTTAGCAGTTAATGTAAGGGCTTTTAGGGTAGCTGGGTAAGGTTTTTAGGGTAGGTGTTGGTATTGGGGGTTAGGATTAGGGGTTTTAGAGTAAGGACTAAGGTTTGGACTTATATTGGCAGTGAAGTGTCCAGTGGCTGAGTGTCCTGGCAGCGAGGTAATTTGCGACTCAGTGCTGGCGGTCACTTGTGGCGAAATGGCTGTTAACAAATGTCATAGACCTCCTAAGCATTGAGACGTCTTAAAAATATTGGGATATTTAAATTCCTGCTAATTCCTGTGTGTGCATAGTTTTTGTCTTGAAATGGTTTAGAGCAGGTACAGCTGAACCTCGTTATAACGCGATGCTCGGGACCACATAATGAGACCGCGTTATAACTGGGATCGCGTTATAACCGGGATCACGAAATGGCCGCTGTGTAACAACTTACCCGGCATCTGCAGCTCTCTCCTCTCTGCAGCTCTCTCTCTTCTCCCTGCTTCATCAGGCTGCCTTCCATGTGCGCGGCGCACATCTCCAAGGTTTTTTTTTTTTTTTCTTAATGACATTCAATGCTTTATTGCTAACGGACACACACACACACCTTCCCCTACACTAATAATTTTAGCAAACCATTCAGGAATCAAAACCCATGACCCTTCATACACTGGTAGCGATTCTCTACCTGGTACACCATAGGATTGGTGTGATGTCATTTACTCTATTATCAAACTGAACTTCTACTGCACAGTACTGCCTTTCAGTACTGTGCAGTAGAAGTTAATCACACCAATCCTATGTTGTAGTAGCTAGAGAATCGCTACCAGTGTGTGAAGGGTCATGGGTTCGATTCCTGCCTGGTATGCTAAAATTATTAGTGTGTGTGTCCGTTAGCAATAAAGCATTGAATGTTATTTAAAATAAAAACCTTGGAGATGTTTTTAAATCGGGAGCCACACTCAGACCGCATTATAAGCCTGGTATGCAAAAAGTATTAGTGTGTGTGTGGTCGATTCCTGCCTGGTATGCTAAAATTATTAGTGTGTGTGCCCGTTTGCAATAAAGCATTGAATGTTATTTAAAATAAAAAATAAAAACCTTGGAGATGTTTTTAAATCGTGAGCCACACTCAGACCGCATTATAAGCAGATCCGCCTTGTTGCGGATCGCGCTATAACGGGGTTGAGCTTTATTGCCATGTTTTCTGGTTGGCAACTTGCCAATTGTAAATGTACAAGATTTGGTGTTATAAATTTGTAGACTTGTGTAAATTAAGAAGCAACGAAGCATATATGTATATTTGTTCTAGGACAGATAATTCAATAAAAAACCATTGGAATTCTACTATGAGACGTAAAGTGGAGCAAGAAGGATACTTACAGGATTCATCCAAGTGTGAACGACCATCCAAACTTCAGCATAAAGCTCGTGCTACATTGGACCATTTGAACACACACAATCAGTTTTATATGCCAGTCCAAACACAAGTAATTTTAAAGCTTTTTCTCTCAATTATGCAGATGTATGGTATTTATCTTTTCTGTGTGATAAGTTTATAAATATTGTATTTCAAAAATATAGTGGTTTTGTATCACTTGTTTTTGGTTGGTCATTAAATATGCTTTTAAATACATAAAAAGTATATATTGGACCTTTGAATCTTTATTAGGAGTACCAAAACAGCTTATTTAAAAAAATAATAAATAAAAGAATTAGGACATTGTTTCACCATTCTACAACTACATATTTTAGAAGAAGTATATTGCTGCGTTCTGCCTGTAGACTGTTTCATATTAGGCCATTTTAAACTTTCACCTTTTGAGCTATTTGACCTAGAATGAAATCTAAGTTTGGGCAGGTGCTTCACTTCCACACATGCTTGTAGTCAGCCATTTTGTTTGTGATGCGTTGTCGTTCCAGCACCATTTTTTGTAAAGTCAAAATAAACAGAGCCATGCCAATTGCAGCTCCATTTTCATAATTAAGGCATGTCAAATGTTTTTAGAACTTGTTCCATATAAACTTTTTTTTTTTTTTTTTTTAGTGGCAAAGTTGAACTAAATATCCTTGCACAAATTGAGTTAACTATAGAGGGCATGTTACTTTGTATGATCTTGTGTTGAATTTCATGATCCATCTTATAATGCCTTAAATATTGTATTAAAAAGAAAAAGCATGATCTTTGCAAATGCAGTCATATGTAATTTGAACAAGATAGGTGTTTGACCTCGGCTGCATTATTCATTATGTAGTTTAGGCGAGTAATTGACAATAGTAATGAACTGTTTTACTGATTTTGTATGCTGGGCCATGAAATTAAACACATTGCTGTAACTGCCTACTGTACTTTCTGCAAATTCATCTCTGTTGGAACATGCAATGCTTTCTTTAGAGGACTTTATAGGTTGTTTCAGATGCGACAGTTAGAGAATGTAGTTACGCCATATGACCCACCCAAGACATTATTATTCTTATTACATTGCAAATCGGGTTTTATTTTTTTTTTCTCCCAGTTTTATGTTGCCACCAAGCTCAATATTACATTGTAGGTACACAGGCCCACCTTTTACTAAGTGGTGTTGTGGCACCTTCTGGTACTGATAGATACCATGCAATTTATTAACTTTAATGTGCAGGAAGAAACAGGGGTTTTATGACATAGCACCACATAGTAAATATTGCCCATAATCCCAGACCTGAGGAGCAATTGCATATCTATCTGTGAGACTAATGATATTAGACTAAGGTAACAAGCATTGGGTTTTAGTCTGGGTTCTAATACTCTGCAACCACTGCCTTTACCACTAACCTGGGTTTACTAAAGTCTCCCAGCTGCAAAATGACAAAACTATTTGCACCAGATTTATTAAAAAAAAAAAAAAACTCCCATTACTTTCAATCGGATTTCTTTAGTTTGATAAATATGCAAAAAAAAAAAAAACATTTTGTATCTGTGAGACTAGTAAATAGATGCCTATTGTAAATCTGTCAAAGTATGGATAACCATTATAAGGATTTTCTAGAACAGTATTTCATGTTCCCCATGGTAGTGGGCACTGTAGGGTTGTCCATCCTTAGATTGAGAAGAACAGGAATTTAAATTCTGCAGGAAGTACCATGAAAGGACCCTCCTCCTACCTGCAGGTAGTCTTTTTCCTTTCCTACAGCTAGGAGTAGTGTTTATTTTGTAAATGATTCACCAGACTGCAGCTAGTACAGTTAATCCAGGGGGTTGTCAGCCTCTCTCCTCTTGCATCTCTGACGTATAAGCACCATAGGGGGTTGCTGTTAAGAGGCTCATGCGACTGGGCAGACCGCGGGTGCGCCTCAGTATGCAGCGGTAACAGAGCTGATGCGTGGAAATTCATTTTTTGCATGGCTTCCCACGAGGTTCAATAGCTCACCCCCCCCCCCCCCACGCAGACACCAGTACAGCCCTGAGCGCTCTGAGAAAACTGACAAGGACGCCAGAGAGGCGACGGAGTGATGACCTCAGAAAATTAAAGCAATCTGCTGCATGGAACGCTGTGCATAAAGGAAAATCGGCTGGAAGGCTTGCATAAATCAGCATGGAAGCTGCTGCAAGCAAAGGTTTGGTTTCTAAAACAGGATTATTTATTTATTTGTAAAATGTTTTACCAGGAAGTAATACATTGAGAGTTACCTCTCGTTTTCAAGTACAGTATGTCCTGGGCACAGAGTTATGATGACAAATACATGGTTACAAATACATAGTTACATTAAGTGAGCAGGGTTATACATTATACATAAAACAGGATGAGCCCTTCGTTTTAGAGGCGACATCTAAAGAGTTGATTATGCAGGACTAAATGCATGTATTTTTGACACCATGGTTCCTCTGATACAGCCAGAAGAGGGAACTTTTAAAGTGGAAATGGAGGTTCTGCATCAAAGAAAGCTGATAAACTCTGAATTGTGCTCAGCATGTGATAAACCTGCATTAGAAGCTAATGAACTCTGTTGAGATTGTCTTAAAGCGGCAGAGGATCCATATGAACAGATGAATAGTTTTTGTCATGGATGAAAGATAAAGTAACTCAGTGAGTCAGCAGCACAACAAACGACAAAACCAAAACGAGATCAAGATCTCAAACCAGTTTGGATAAAGTGAGGGAGTCCTTGTCAGACTATTCAGAGATACAATATCCGCATTTCTCAGAAGCAGAATATTGTGATTCCTCATAGCAAGAGATTCAGACAGAAGAATCAGAATTCAATTTTGAACTGGTGGAACCTCTAATAAAAGCAATGAGGGAACCATTGGAATGAGAGGATTATTTTATTTATAAAATGTTTTACCAGGAAGTAATGCATTAAGCGTTGCATCTCGTTTTCAAGTATTTCATTAGAAGATAAGGCAGAGAGTAGATAAATTATTTGGAGGAAACCAAAACAAGACCAGGTGTTCTCCGATCCATCAAGTGATTAAGGATATGCTACAAACAGAATGGAGTCAGCTAATAAAATAACTAGTGATTTAATACAGTTTAATCAATTGTATTCTTTTGGACAAAATGAGGTGAAATTCTGTGAAGTAACTCTGAAAATGGAGGCCACAATATCTTACAAGGAAAACCACCCTACCAGTTGATGACGCAGCATCATTAAAGGACATGAGGGATAGAAAGATGGATAGCGTTTTGAAGAAATTTTATCTGCGGCAGGTGCAACGTACCAAATGGAGATATCAACCACATTGGTATCAAGAGCTATGCGCATATAGATCTCTAATATTGAGGAAGCATTAGAGAAAGGAGTCAATCAAGCTTAAATTCTAGATTCTTTTTCAGAGAGCAAGTAGGCATCAGACTACTTTGCTGAAGCTTCTCTCGATTTTGTGAAAGTAGCAGCCAGATCAATGGCAGGTGGATAGTGGATTGGGCATCTAATAAAAGTTAATGTAATTTACCTTTTGAAAGAAAATTACTTTTTGGGGGAGAAGCTGGATTCAATTATATCCAAAGCATCAGGAGGTAAAAGTACTTTTTTGCCTCAAGAAAGAAGAGCAAAGAGATTTTTGTTAATCTCAGAGAAGACAATATAGAGAAGCAAGGTCATATCATCCAGCAATACCATTTTAGAGACTAATCTTCTTGGAGAGGCAGACAATTTTTTTTTATTTCATGGCTTCAGCTGTTTGAGCTCCATTCGCCAGAGGGAAATTTACATGAAGGTCAATGAGTCCAACGGTCTCCACTTGGAGGAAGATTAGTGAAGTTCAGGGCTGCTTGGACTTGATCAATAGAAGACGGGTGGGTACTTCAGAGCCTTTCTAATGGATACCACCTGGAGTTGAAGGGATTTCCAAGAAAAGATGTGTGAAATATAAAGATCTCATCTGACAAAAGGAGACCAAGGGAATGCGTGTCATTCTGAAAGATTTACTGCAATAAAAAGTAATAAGAAGGGTGCCTGAAGATGAGAGGAAAATAGTTTATTCACAAATTATGTATTTTTTTGGTAAAGAAATATCGGGAGGTTTCAGAGCAGTTCTAGACCTAGGAGAACTGAATACCTACTTGGCAATAAAGTTCAAAATAAGCCTCACTAAACACCATTATTCAGGAAGTAAAACCTTACGATTGGATGAGATCAATAGTTTCTCAGATTCTTAGTAAATCAGGAATATTACCAATATATCTCTTCCATTTGGCATAACAGTATCGCTGAGAACATTCACAAGTGTTGGTACTATTGATGGTGGAATTAAGGAAGATGGGCATAGAAATATACCCTTACTTGGACGACCTACAGTATTGGTAAAATCGCAAAGGAAAGAGCGATTGTATTACAACGGCTGGATTGTAAACAAAAGCAACAGCCAACTAATTCCAACACAATCATTTAATTCATGGGAATAGAATTTCATACGGCAGAAGTTTGGTGGCCTCACTCAAGGGCCCATGATATTGTGGTCCGGACAAGAGGAATCAAGACGGCAAATTTCACTTCTGCAACAGATTGTATGAAACTCCTGGGAAAATGTTGTATCAATGCTAAATATGGTTAATGGGCAGGGCTTCGTATGAAGCCTCTACAACAACATTTCTTACAACAATGGAACGCATTTACCAGCAAATCTGCTAGAGCTCCAGGCAGTTCAGAAAGCGCTAAAGCGTTCCAAGAACACACAAGGCATGGAAATATACATATAAATCTGACAACAGCACTGTGGTGAAGTATATAGCCAAACGAGGAGGAACAAAGTGTGAAAGACTGATGAAATTCTGTCATGGGCAGAAGGCTATGTCACAAATATGACAGCCATACATATACCAGGGCTACAAAACATAACAGATTATCTCCGTCGTAACAAAATGCACCCTGGTCTTAGGCAGCCAAGTATTTTCGCGAAATAGTGAAGCTTTGGGGTCAACCCAAAGTAGACCTGGTGGCCACATATCACAACAAGAAGGTGGACTGTTACTGCACGAGGTGATGCAGACAGATAACCTCCGCTTCAAATGGCAGTTTAAACTGGCATATTTCTTTCCTTCAATCATTCTTGTTGCAATAATATTGAGGAAAATAAAAATTGACCAAGCAGAGGTCATACTGATTGCCATATTGGCCAAAGAGGCCTTACTTTGCCCATCTAATAAACATGGCAATAGACACTCCACAAGGAAAAAGTCAACATCAACTGTCTACTACAGAATTTGACTTTGTTTCAGGGACTGGTGTAAAAACAAATACAATTGCTTCTCGCCAACCTCCGTGACATTGGTACAGTTTCTGCAAGAAGCATTTGACAGAGGCCTCAGTCTGTGTTCATTAAAAGTGCAAGTATCTGCATTTATCAGCACTACTAGAAATCTAGCAGAGTGTCTCCTAAGTCATTTCTTCTAAGCAGTCAAAAGATTAAGACCACAAACCAGGAGTAAAGTTCTGTCATGGGACCTATCTCTGGTTCTGGATGCCGTGACAGTGCATCTTTTTAATCTGTACATAAAAATATCTTTGAAACTATTGACATGAAGATTGCGTTACTCATAGCCATAACATCAGCAAGGAGAGTGGGAGAGTTAAAAGTTTTATCTTGCAAATAATTGTTCCTAATCATTCACCAAGTTAAGGCAGTCATGCGGCCAGTTTACCATTTTTTGGTATCTCAATTTCACATTAACCTAGAAAATGAAATGCCCTCATTTTGCCCAAAACTGGGAAATAAGAGGAAGTATTACATCTCGATGTGGTTAGGTGTTTGAAGACTATATCAACCAGGTGCAAGGTATCAAAGTCGGATAGGTTTTGTATGCTCCCACAAGGACCCAGGATTGGGTAAGCAGTGTCCAAGGCAACAATATCTCGATGGATCGTTTCATACATAAGGAAAGCATATGTACAAAAAGGAGAAAATCCACTTTTAAGTTTGAAGGCTAATTCAAAAAGGTCTGTGGGCGTTTAAGGCACAGACATCTCCTGCACAAATCTGCCAGGCAGCCGTATGGTTATTTTAACACATTTATGAAATACTATAGCCCTCAGCTGACGCAAACTTTGGTCGCAAAGTTCTTCACTCTGTAGTAACAAAATAAATTAGTTTAAACTGATACTAGTGTCATTTATTATTGCCCTCCCTTATTGTTTTGCTTGTGTATGTCCCTACAGTGCTCACTGCCATGGGGAAGACAAAAAGAGAAAATGTATCTAATTTAACATAATTTTCTTTTCCTGGAACCATATGGCAGTGGGCACGAAGTTACCCGCCATGTTTATTATATATCAGTTGTTTTTTTCAGTTATGGGAGAAACCAGAGATTACATTCAGGTAGTAGGAGAGGCCTTTTATGGTACTACCTGCAGAATTCAATTTTCTGTCCTACTCAAGCCAAGCATGGACTTAACCCTACGGTGCTCACTGCCTTATGGTTACAGGGGGAAAAAATTACGCTAAGTTGGATACATTTTCTCTTTTCTAATACGTTTTAAACACACAAGGTTTTACAGGAAAATTTTAATTTAGATATTCAGCACTAAGCAAAGATGGTATAATAACAAAATGAATAGTTAACAATTAGATTGATTACTTCCTTGCTTTTGGCACATTTAAGGCTGACCTATAATGTTCCTTTACATTTTTTTCATCTTTATTTTTTTGCCAAGGGGATAAATACACATACACACATGCGATCTATTGTTTGCCGTAAATATGTCAAATGTTCTTAAGTAACGCAGCTGTTATCTTTAACATAGTGAAAATATAGTGTTAGAATCCTCGATTCTAGAGCGTTCATTTAAGCTCTGGGGTCAGTACTGTCCACTCCAGGGGAAACAAAATGGAGGTTTCAATTTCCTCCATCAAGGGGGCCAATAGGATAGGAAGCTGACACATAATCCATTGTGGTTTCCTATTGGCCCACGTGACCTCAGGAACCTGTGGGTCCCTGGAGCTGAAATGAACGTGGTCCAGCTACAGGGAGCCAGTGCTTCCCATATATATATATATATATATATATATATATATACATTAAAAAAAAAAAGTGGGCCCTGCATGTGCGCGCAAGTGTCTGTGTGTTTACACATTCACTTACACAATTGTTAAATTTAATTGAGAGAATGCTAGTGGTGTTTGAGTGTTTATGCTTTGCTTTCAGATTCCAGGATACCATTATATGTCCCCTGAAGACGGCTGCATAGAGAATGTTCAGAATTCTTTTGCTTTTATTCAGGTAAAGTTCACTGTGGCAAATGGCTAAAAAAACAGACAGACCGAATAGAACTGAGCCAGTGTTGCTATAAAGACCATTGCTTTTCAGAGATTAGAATAATAACAATTGTAATTAATAAAACTTTTCTGGTTTGTGCGCGAATGGTTACAATTATTTGTTTACCTTAAATTCCTGTTTAATGGAATATTTTGCCAAAGTATAAGTTAGCAATATATAAGAACATATGGTTAAAGGTCACGTAAAACTGTAATGCATGCAGTCATTTAGGCCCTGTCTTCACTATTCTACGGTACAATGTTACAATTTAGCAAAGCTAAACAGTTTCCAACAGTTATATAATAGCTGCTTGTAAGTATAGTACTGTACTGTTCTCAACTCTTGATGTACCAGATACCCGAACCTGTTATAGAGCAGGGATCAAATATCCTTGCCTAGAACGTTCTAGTCGCTATAAAAAATAAAAATAAATCAGTGCACAGGCCTGTTTAATGCTCTTCAAATGGAGACATTTTATAACCGTCTTAAACACTTTTTGGTTTGTATAGTAGTGCGGACTGGGCCTCAATGACCTATATCCTTTTCACTATGCTCTACTATCCTAAACTTGCACTGTGTGTAACCTCTCCTGTCTGTCTTCATGATGTTGTTGTTTTTCACCCTCCTCTGTTCTTTTACATGCCTCTCTCAGCAGCCCTTTGTTGATGAGGATGATCCTGATAAGGAAAAGCGAATAAAGGAACTTGAGTTACTACTTATGTCAGCTGAGAATGAAGTCAGAAGAAAGCGGGTGTCATCTGTAAGGATGCTGTGTGACCCTTTTTCTAGATTACTTTCCCTCCTCTTTTGCATGTTGCTTTTTTCCTTGCTGTTTCAGTTCTGCTTTCTTGATGCTTTTATACAATCTTTATTTTTATAATTTAAAACAGTATCTGGAATTCACATTTGGTCTGCCGATGAATATTCAATATTGAAAGCATTGCCACTTACTGATCAATTTTTTTACGGTGCTGTTTATGTTGCACTCTTTGTACACACTTAAGTTGTGTAAATGTGAGCCCATTTACAAGTGCACCTCTAATGGGTAATAATGTATACCGTAGGATCAAAGATTCATGCAAGGAACTTTGAAGTCAATCAGTCACTTATCCAGATTGATGAATGTACCTGTTCTGCAACTTACACTTCCCATATGACAGTGAGAACGTTGGTAATATTTCTCAATAGTATTAGAGGAGTTAAGTTACTTATGACTGAAGTCTGACTATTCTGCTTCAACATTCTGTTTGTTGCCTAGATTTTATACTTTGTTTGGAGAGCATTTTCATATTTTTGTCTCTTCTTTTTTTGAAGTGTGGATGTGCTAATGAGTAATAGGCTGAACTGACTGAGTATAGATTTAGAAATGAATAGGTTTATAAATCCTAGACAACATTGAAGCTTCTTGGCATTACAACAAAGACAAGATTGGATATACCTACAAAACTTGTTTAGGCAGTCCCCACAACCGTTGCAATGTAAAAGTACAGTTAAGCAGCTATGCTTGGATAAATCAAACTACTACCACTATTTTTCATGAAAAATATTTGCTGTCCTTTTATTGTATGAGGTAAATGAGAAATCGGATAATCTCAAGTACACTTTCGACGTTCGATGGACTTCACAAGGGCTTGTGTGACGTCCAGTGAACGTCAAAAGGTTTTTGTTAGTTTACGTAGGGAGATCTGAATGGAAAAGGGTCCGTGTCATTGCAGTGATGACATCGCAAACACATGGTCATACTTTTCAGCTCTGGAAGCCCTGGTTCCCAAGATACGTACCGGGTTAGTTATCGATGTTCCCTCATGGACATATAACTGGCTGTCCAATAGGAAGACGAAACATCGTCCTCTAGATGTTGCAGCTTCCTATTTGCCTGTGGAACGCATTAGTTTTGACAATCGTGATTTCTATAAAGGCAGATAAAAATAGCGACAGCTTTACTGGTATCTTGGGAACTGAGGGGTGGCCGGAGCTAAAAATATAGGGCAGTTAGCTCTGGAGAACTCACGGTTCGAATTCTGGGGATAAACCCCCCAAAAAGATATGATAGACTTCATTGGGGGCTTTCAGTTACACAATGGAATTAGTGGGATTCAAAAATTCTGTATATATTTCTGGCTACTGTTCGTCTATCTGGGGGCGGGGGGGGGGGGTTCTGTCTGGCTGCTTTTAAAGGATATTCTAGGTTGTAATTTATTCATACTATAATCAATTGTGCTCAAATATCAGATGCACACTATTTAGGTATTTTAAATGCAACGGGTTTGATACTGAACTGTGTCAAAACAAATTATGCATTTAACCTATATGTATCTTTAAACGACTCATTAGGGATTAGGCATTTAATCAACATGGTTATTAAGATATAGTACTTGAGCATACCTTTTTTCAAAATAACGTATTAAGGATTACAATTGGTATTTAGACACCGTTTTAACTCCAACAGGTCTATTTTGCATATCTTGTACATTGGCACTTTTATCAATTATGGCTTTGAATTAATTTCATTGCTTGATGGGTGCTGCCAATTAAGTTCTGCAGATACTACTTAATAGTTTGTATGTATATATGAGGTGATGGTGCCAGCCTGCTTCCTATAATGTTTGTTGCATCACATGGCAGACATAATTGATTTTGGAAGTATGTTTGCTAAAACTATACTTTCTGTAATTGTGTAATGTTTATTGCTAAGTGCCAGTTTAAAGAGGGAAGTTACGTAGAAGCAAGTGTGATTACTTGTAAAAATGCGCATTGTGATGTATATGTTCCATACCCAGCCTTAAGCGGAAATAACATTCAAATATGTAATTCTGTAATCTTTCATTGTAGATGATCAGGGTCTCGACCTGAATCATGTACAACAAAATAATTCTATGTATTTTATATACATTTTAAGGACAAAAAGAAAAGACAATCTAAGTTTCAAATCAATACATTAATAGTTGGAAATAACCTCTGCACTTTCCACTGGTATCGACTCTTGCCATATAAATACTATTCTGTATCAATAAGTAATGTTTTTCACATACCAAAGCAGCAAAACGGTAATGCTCTGAGGTATTTCTAGCAACCTTCAAATGGCAGGGGAAGGAACAATGTTGTGATAACACAATGACAGGTGGGTAAGCTGATGTACTGAGCGATATAGGAGCATAGTCACTAAGCTGTAATGCACTTTTTGGTCAATTTTTAAATGGGCTGTAAGGTGCTCTTATATAGGTCCACACTGATTTTGTCCGTGATCACACTGATCAGTGATTTTTTTAAATGTATTTCTTTTTTTATAAATGATACCACTGCACGCTTGCATGCATTTGGCAAGTATAGCATTCCCAGGTGGGGTGAAGAGCACAAATATCAACTGTGCATATCAAACTGCAGTTTAATTTGTGATTTTGTTAGATCAAATTTAGGTTTCTCCCCCAGATTTGATTTTGCCCCCATTCTAGCGATTTGTAATTCTTGACCATAATGCAAGTAGAATTTGACAAGCCACCATGATTAACATTTTGATGTGGTCCTTTCTGGAGTACCAATGTATGTTGGAAAGCTGTAAATAAAGTAAAATCTGTTATCATGCATTTTACCAACCGGCAAGCTTTAGTATTTGAAATTTCTGATATACCCCATGCAAATCTTCATTGTAGTAACCAGAATCCATGCCGAAGGTATCCGGCACCTTCGAGAGTGCAGTCGGATGTTTGGCACTACTGCAGTTAATACTACTGCCGATAGTGGTGCTGCCAGTAATCCGTCTACTGTGCTTGACAGCCGCCATTGTGATCTGTGTTTTTTTTTTAGCGCATTGTGTTTATTGCAAAGAAACCCAGTTCTACCACTATGGCATCCAATATACTATCAAGAAGTAAAGGAGAAAAGCGTAAAAGAGTTGTTAACCGTAACGCTGAAAGTAGACCTCTGTAGCTGTCTTGAAAAGGGCAAGAATCGGAATGTTTTGACGAAAGAGCATAATGTTTGTTCGTCACTGATGTGATATCAAGTCTCAAAGAACAATTGTTGTAATTCTTTGCTCTTTCCGAGACAAAGCTGTTGAACCACGCAATACACTACATAAGCCTAAATTAGAGCAGCTAGACTGTCTTTTATGAATCGTTTTCGTTGAAATGATCAGAGGGGGCCCCTATCTCGATCCCAATGCTCATTGAAAAGGCAAAAGATTTTTATTAGCAAATGGCATTGACTGAACCATGGGCATTTTCGGATGGATGGCTTTCATGTTGTAAACTTCGTCATGGCATTAGAAGACTAGATGTCAGGTGAACAATAGGCAAATCTGAAGATGGGAAAACGATTCTTTTATTAGACAATTGTCGTTCTCACCTTCGTGAATCTAAGTTGGTGTCCGGTAATATTTTTACCATCTTCCTGCCTACCAATATTACCTCAATGATTCAACCTATGGACCAGGGTGTTATCCAGAATATGAATTCATCAGAAATAACAGTGTTAGTCCAGACACTATCCAGAATATGACATTTTGTTACAGAAGAGATTTTCTGAAAGTTAAACTTGAAGGCACTATCCAGAACTTTCAATCTCTTTATAATATAAATGATGCCATTTTTAATGTGGCTTGTGCCTGGAATTCGGTTGAAAGTTAAACCTTAAGGAGGAATTGGAGAAAATTGTGACCCAATGTTATGTTTGCAGAATTGTCTTTTGATGAAGAAAAATACATTAGCACAAATTCTTGATATGGTGAAAGATATTCATTCTACAAACCCAATCAACAAACTTTGAGAAAGTGAGACGGAAGAGTGGGTTAAAGTGTCACATGTTAGTGATGCAGAAATAAGTTTGTTGTGAATCCTGAAAAGCCTAAGGACAGTGAAAAAAATCAGAAGATTTTATTTGAAGAACAGAGAATAACTTGGGCTAATGCTGCGTCAGCTTTGTGATACAATAATTTAATTTGCTGCAGTCAGACTTGTTCTGCACAAGAAGTTATGCTTTTGCACTCTACTTTCAAACATAAAAGGCAGGAGACGAGTAGACAAACTGACATCAAGAATTTAATTAAAAAAGCTTCCGGGGCTTGTCATAGGGACAGTGCACATTCGGCGCCATCGATATCTACACTTGATGACCCTGCGACACTGCCAGATCCCCAAATGCCTTCCGAATCTCCAATTAAACAGTAAATTATGTACAGTTATATAAATAATTTAAAGTGTAGCTTTAAAAGAGGCAGTCCAAGGGGACAGATTTTTTGTAATTTTTAAAAAATATATATATATTTTGAGTTGAAGCAAGGGTCTCCGGAGTTGAACCCCATTAATTTCAGCTGCGGGGACCCCCTACTTCCAGAGATACTTGCCCGCGAATCAGGTGCCCGTTGCAGCTCTCTTCGGCAAATAGGGATCTCGTAATGGCCGCTGTTCAGATCTTTCCTGGCCTGCGGTCCAATAGGAAGCTGTGATGTCATCGGTGTGACTTCCTATGTGACCATGTGGCGCGGGAGCTTCAAACCTGAATCCCTGCTTGCTGAGCAGGATCCGCTACCAGCATCTACTAACGTGGTAAGTATCTCCAAAAGTAGGGGGTCCCCGGAGTTGAAATTAATGGGGTTCAGCTCTGGAAACACACTGCTTCAAATAAATAAATATACACACAGACATACACACAGGCAGGCACACACATATATACACACACACACACATATACATATACACACATACACACACTAACTAGGGGGATCCTGATGACAAAAAAGACAGCACACCGCAGGTATAATCCAAAAAAAATGTGTATTGTAGACACATGGCAGCCAAAGTTTCAGTCCTCATAGAGGGACCTTCCTCAGGGCAGTGCACTGTCCTGAGGAAGTTCCCTCTACGAGGACCGAAACGTTGTCTACAATACACTTTTTTGGGGATTATACCTGCGGTGTGCTGTCTTTTTTTTGTCATCCGGATCCCCCTGGTTACTGTATACCTATGCTTCATCTATAAATCGCCATCTGGAACTTCTCCTTTAAGAGTATGGGCATAGTCCTCACTGCATGTTTTTACGGTACCACAGAAAATTACAAGAAAAAATTCTCCGCACCCCCCAACACACTAAGAAATGGAAACAAAAAACAGCGCACAACGCAAATAGTGAAGTATGTATTACATAAATGTATTGAATAAAAAATGTGTAAATTCTGCGTACATCAGATAAGAATATAATAGGCAGTGAGTGTGTTAACACACTAGTTACCACTCGATGACTGTTGGTGTCAGAGGAACAAGTGTACTACCTCCACACCAACAGTCATCGAGTGGTAACTAGTGTGTTAACACACTCACTGCCTATTATATTCTTATCTGATGTACGCAGAATTTACACATTTTTTATTCAATACATTTATGTAATACATACTTCACTATTTGCGTTGTGCGCTGTTTTTTGTTTCCATTGATTGGTGAGTACCTGAATACTATTGAATACTTTGTTATTATTATAATGTATTGTAATTCTTTGAAATGTTACTGTATGTGTAAAACCAACAAGGGGACACTGCAATATTGGCCCATTCTGTCCCATATTTGAATAATATGCCATTAACTTTCCCAAACTGTTAGTTGAAATGTTAGAGTACACCACTGGTCATCTCTCAACCTTTTAAGCATTACAGAAACTTGTCTCACCCCCTCAGCCACCGCCTTCCCTGCTGCACTCTCCTACGGTGGTCTCTCCCTCAGCCACACCTCCAGACCAGTGAATAGAGAGGGTGGTGTACTTGCCCTACTACTTTCCCCACCCTGTACATTTCATGTCATACCCCAATTTCTCTTCATCTTTTGAAGTCCACGCTATCCGTCTCCCTTCCCCCATTTCTCTCCATGCCGCTGTCATCTATTGTCCCGCTGGACCTACATCCCAATCTTTTGATAACTTTGCAGCCTGGCTCCCTCATTTTCTCTCCTCTGACGCACCTACTGTCATACTGGCAGACTAATATACCCATTGACAATCCCACTCCACCTCATCTTGCCATCTTATCTCTAACCTCCTATGGTCTCTCCCAGTCAACCACCTCTCCTAACCACTGCAGTGGACACTCCCTTGATCTGGTTTACTCCCGCTTCTCCTCTGTTTGTAACCCTTTAAACATGCCCTTTCCTATCTCTGATGATTATTTACTAACCTTTAATGTTACTCAACCCTTTGTACCTTATACACACACAGACGCCTACATACCTTAGACCCCCTTCAATTTTCTACATCTCTACAACCTCTCCTCTCCCATCTCTACCCATTCCTGTACAAACCTAGCAACCTCTCTATAAACAGCACACTCTCATCAGCCTTGGACAAGACTGCTCACGTTGCCCCTGACAATCCGAGCCACAACTGTGGCACACACCTTTCACTCGCTATCGTCAAATGTTTTCATGCACTGCAGAATGTTTCTGGAGGAAATACCACTCAAAAGCAGACTTCCTGACTATACATTTATGTTCTCCTCCTACAACACTTCTCTCTCCTTTGCCAAGCAAACCTACTTCACTTCACTCATACAAAGTTTGACCTTCAACCCTCATCGCCTATTTGCCACCTTGAACTCCCTTCTCCGCCCAACTACACCTACATCCCCCTCCAACATCACAACCCTAGAACTCGTCACCTACTTCACAGACAAAATTAAGTCTATCAGACATGATGTCTCCATGTAATGCTCCACACACAACATATTTCCCCTTGCACACCTAAATCCACCCTCTGCTCATTTTCCCCTGTGACCATGCATGAGGTCTCCATGCTCTTCATCTCGCCCTACATCCTGCCCCCTTTATCCTATTACCTCACATCTCCTCCGCACCTTCTCTGGCACACTAAGCCCCACCCCAACTCACTGTTTTTAACCTCTCTCTTGTCTCTGACACATTCCCATCTTCTTTCAAACATTCACTCTTCACGCCCATTCTCAAGAAACCCTCACTTGACTCATCCTCCCCATCTAACTGCCCTATCTCTTCTCCCCTTTGTCTCCAAGCTACTTGGGGCGACTTGTATACAACTGCCTGACTCACTTTCTCTTTTACAACTCCCTACTTGACTCTTTACAATCTGGTTTCTTTCCTCTACACTCCACTGAGTGGCCTACTCACAGCTAAATCTAAGGGTAATTTCTCCATACTAATTCTCCTGGATCTCTCTACTGCCTTCAACACTGTCGATCACCCCCTTCAAAATATTTTCCACTCCATTGGCCTCCGTGACGCAGCCTTCTCCATGCTCACATCCTACCTATCCTACCGCACCTTCAGTGTTTCCTTCTCTGGTGTCTCTTCCTTCACTCCCTATTTGGGTTGGGGTCTCCAAGCCTCTGTCCTTGGCCCTCTGCTCTTCTCACTCTACACCTCTTCTCTTGGTGAACTAATACAATCTTTTGGCTTTCAGTATTATCTTTAGGCTGATGAGACCCAAATCTATCTCTCCTCCCCTGACCTTTCCTTCTCTCCTGTCCCGTATCTCCAACTGTCTCTCTCTGCAATCACCTGGATGTCTCCCCAGTACCTAAAGTTAAATATGTCCAAAACAAAATTAATATTCTTTCCCCCTTCCACTGCCACCGCTACACCAACACTCTCCTGTCAATAACACCTCAATTTTCTCAACACCTCAAGCTATCTAGGTGTCATCTTTGACTAATCTCTCCTTCATCCCTTACATTCAGTTCCTCCCAAAGTCCTGCCTTCTCCACCTACGAAATATCGCCAACATATTTTATTTATTTATAAAATGTTTTATCAGGAAGTAATACATTGAGAGTTACCTTTCGTTTTCAATTATGTCCTGGGCATATGCTCTCTTCTCACTCATGATGCAACTAAAATCCTAATTCACTCATATCCCGACTTTATTGCGACACCTTTTCTTAATTGCCATTCCCTCTTGTCCACCTCTTTCAACTCTAATCCGAAATTCTGCTGCCGACTCATCTACCTCACTCACTGCTGCTCTACTATGCATATCCCTACACTGGCTTCCTTAGTAATGACTTACAAAGGTTTCAACAGCACTGCCCCCCCCCCCCCTACATCTCAGCCCTTATTCACAAATACATACGTACACACTCCCTACGTTCTGCCCACAACATCCGCCTTTCCTCCCACCTTATTACCTCCTCTCGCTCCCATCTGGAAGACTTCTCCCGTGCTGCACCGTCTCTCTGGAATTCCCTTCCATATGCCATCACTCACCCCCAGCTTTCAGATATTTAAAATCTCCCTGAAAACTCACCTTTTCAAAGAACCCTACTCGCCATACCTCTAACATTCTACTCCCCTCCCTCTCCAACACAATTGGGACTAGCTGTGTGGCTGGACCAATCTCCACCCTATGTAACATTTCTGCTGCCCCCCCAAACCTTAATGGCTTCAGCTGTCAAACTGAGCCATATTATAACCTGAGACACACCTTATCCTATAATAAGCAGCCACCATACCTTGTTTCAACATTGTCCCTCATTCCCACTTTCCCTCATGAGCAGGGCCCTCATTACCTCTTTGTATATGTGCATGTTTGTCTTCACCTGTATGTAACTGTTCATGTTTTTGTAATATGTATAACTGTGAACCCCATGGTACTGCGCTGCAGAATATGTTGGTGCTTCACAAATACACAATGGTAATAATAATCAACCAGAATTATAGCTACTGCTTTGCTGATGTACGTATGGTTCATACATTGAACGGTTTACAGTAGATCCATGGTCACTTGATGCTATCTTGCCTCATTATGCCGAATTGTTTTCTCGTAATCATTTTTTTTTTAAACGTTCGTGAATCTTGCAAGCTGTGTTATTCTTTTTAACTTGTATTTATTATAGAGGACTTTAGAGATCAATTCATTAATTCTGGGTGCACAGTTTGCTTCAGATTCTACAGACATTCTACACAATCCGCTTTTGTTCCGTACATTCTTTTTTCCAACTAAAAAGGTAAAATAAGTGTTCAAATATGTCAAGCAGTTTAAAGTAGTAATAGTAAAATCCTACATAAAAATCAGCTTTTCATTTTGGGTTGCTAGGCATCCTAACCAACCCTCGAACAGTATATTTGAACAAGTATGTAACAATCATTTCACTTATTCCTTTCTGTTAGCAGACTGGAAGTATTTCTAGCTGGTCTGGAAGTTTTCTTATGGATGACAGCATGTCTAATACCCTAAATAGCCTGGATGAACAAACAAGTGAATTTTACAGTATGGATGAGACGCAGAGCACCTCTGGACAGCAAAACTCACCCAACAAGATTTTGGCTGTGGAAGCGAATGCCGTATTGTCCTCTCTACAGACGATCCCAGAGTTTGCAGAAACATTAGATCTTATTGAATCTGTAAGTAGAAAAAATATTGACAACCTCCTCCCAGAAATAATTGCCAAAAAACAGTAAAGAAACCAAATTTACACTAATCCGGACATGTTAGGGGCTGTCGGTGGGGCGTTTGGCGAGGGAAAAGTGGGGAGGGCGCAAGAGACGGGAGTGGGGGGAGGTTCCGCATAATTTCACAATCACATTCTAGGGTTCCTTAACCAGAAAAAGGTTGAAAACCACTGCTCTAGATTATTGGGGTCAGTATATTTAAATAAAGTAAAATGTGTGTGTCCTTAAGATTGCAGTGCAACCTTTGGACTGAGCGGCTTCCAACAATCGTGACTAATGGAAGAAAACAACCCAGAATTATTTGGGGTGCATCATTATTATTATTTTTTAAGGCAGTGCTGTTCAGCCAATTAGAAAAAAATACAAGTTAAAGGGGCAGAGGAGTGCTGTAATGTAATTTTCTATGTATCTAAAAGATTTGAAAATCCTTAATTGTTTTTTTTTTTTTTTTTTTTGAAAGAAATACAATTTAAAATCTTTACCTTAATACAATAAGTCACAGTGTAAAAAATGTATTTTAGCTGCCTAAGCAACTGAAATGAAACTAGCAGGGGCAGGGAGTCCAAGAGCCACTCAAAGGTCCTTCGAGGGTGGGTTTGACCCAGAGGCCACAAGTTGCAGAGAACTTCTTTAAGTTGAAGTGGTGATCTAGAAATATACGCAGCAATATTACTAGTGGTCAGTAGTAGCCTACAATGTTTTTCAAACTACAAATGTAAGTAAGAATCAGTTCTGCGATAGTCAAGTTAGAATTGAAATTCAGTTCTACAAACGTCTTCCTTCTTGTCTGTCCAACAGGACCCTGCAGCATGGAGCAATGTTGCTAGCTTTGAGGTTTCCATTGCTGCTTCCCCTGCCAAATATGCATGTACACCAATAAAACTGATTCAGATTCAACAAGATGGTTCCATGGATTGCCGGCTAAACTGCAGCTTGGGACTAGTTGAAGGAAACTCTTCTGCTAGTGGTGAGAGCAATAGAGTATCCTCCACATCTCCCAATTTGTCTAAGTTTAGCACTCCGCCTACTATTCTGAGGAAGAAAAAAATACGAGCTGGACAGTCGCCTATTATTGAACTGAATGAAGTATATGGTGATGCCAAAAATGTTGCACTTAAGAGTACTCCAGTAAAAGCTCTTCCATTTTCCCCTTCACAGGTATGATCCTTTATTGCATTTCAATTACTCACAATAAAGGTGCACTGTATACAGTATCTAGTTGCAAACTATTTTAAAATAAGATGACACAAAAATAATTCTTTATATGGTTTTGCCAGTCGGTATGTGCAATGAAACGGGGAAGGGGGAAACAATTGCCACCTATAACAGAACGTTAAAGAAATTAGTCACTTTTTCCAGCAGGATAGCCAACTTTGGGACATGAGCAATACAGCAAACAAATGGTTCTGAACTCAAAACATATACAAGGCTTCGTGTTAAAGTTGGAAAGTATTAATACTAAAAGAACCCCTTCCTAAAATTACCCGGCCCCTGCACTTGAAGCATAGATTGCCAGAGTTCTCATTTTTACAAGTAATCTCTTTTCTGCTGGTGATGTTTTAAGTTTAGTTTGGTGGTAGCCAATTAATTGCACTGCTCCAGAAAGATGACAGTGTTCAAGAAGTGCACTGCAATCTGCTTTTTCTTTATGCCACTGTCGCAATATACACAATGCGACTGTAAGTTACAAACAAAGTTTCTGTAATAGTGCAACTAGAGCAGATGTATCTGGTATATTGACAGTAGTGATTTCAGTCCTAATGTGACTGTGCAGTCGAGCTGAATTTCTTTAATGGTCAGATCATTTTTGTACTTTGCTAGAAGTCTATTTTAAATTAAAACATGCATAAATGTATCAGGTGTGTATAAATACACTGCAATTTTCAGAAATTCAATCAGTGTAAATTCAGATAAAATATTGTAAATTTGAAATATGTTTGCTACAGAATTACACTTTGAGCCTTAGGGATGTAATGCATTTAAAAGGCCTGGTTACAAACTGGTTAGCTAGGCTATGCTTCAAGGTTTTCCTATAGATTTTTTTTACATTTATACAAAGATAGAAAGTATAAAATATAATTGTACAAACAAAAGACCTTCATTTAATTGTGCCGTTATTGTTTTTTAGTTTTTCAACACTTGTTCCGGAAATGTTCAAGAGCAATTCAATTTTGAAAACCCCCCCTTTACTTCAACTCCAATATGTGGGCAGAAAGTCCTTACAACTCCCTTGCGGAAGCATATGACCCCAAAAGAAGAAAAGGAAAATGCTGGGTAAGGTTGTCCAGCACTGAGCAAACATACTGATTTATATTTAACAGCAAATTGGCCCCTTAATGAACTAATGGTTTGTCTTTATGTCTTTATGTTTTGAAATATATATATATATTTTTTTTAATACAGTTTGTTTACTAACTTTTATTAGAATCATACACTTGAAAAATCCTGCATCGTGTTACTGCTATGAAGCAGGTATGACGTATACACTTTGATTTTAGGTGTCCAGGCCTGTGCTTAGAAAAGAATTGAAATATTTAAATGTTTGGAAGACTGTTATTTCATTGTAACTCCAGAGTGAGGCGTTAACTGGGATTGCAGCCTGCATTGAATTAGAGTATTTCATGGGATATGTAAAATCCTTCAAGATCTTCTTTTTGGGAAATATAGATATAAAAACTAATGGCTATAAGACTTTTTAACCTGTACGAAGGTGGACTAATGGACCTTATTATATATACTTTCAACTTCCACTTGTGTGGAAGTGTGGCATGGCAGATGTACATGTACATGTACATGTATAAAGTGCGTCTGGAGATAGACAAGCAATGTCAATGACTGAATCAAGTTACATACACACAAAGGATTGTAGATTTGAGTGCTTGTCAGGTAAACTATTTCAGAGGTGAGGCTGCTGGAATTAAAATTATGAACAATCTTGTTAAAAACACAGTGGACTGACTTCTCTCAAGATTAATCTCGCTCATCTACCTCACCGCTTCACTGCTGTGCCACTATGCAAATCCCTCCTCTGGCTTCCCATATCTTTTAGAATCAAATTTATAACCCTAGTTCTGACTTACAACGCTGCCCCCCATACATCTCAGCCCTCATTCCCAAATCCCTAAACGCCCCTTATGTTCTGGCCAAGACATCCGCCTTTCTTCCTCCTTTATTACCTTCTCCTGACTTCTGCCTACAAGACTTTTCTCCCCTGCTGCCCTCTCTTTAATTCCCTACCACGCACCATCAGACTCTTCCCCCAGCTTTCAGACGTTTAAGAACCTCCCTTGAAAATTCACCTTTTTAAGGAAGCCTTCCTAGAATACCTCTAGCAACTACCACACCCTCTCCAACCCCATTGAGACCTGTTGTGCAGCTGAAACAAACTCCACACAAATATCCACACCCCTAATCCAAAATGTGATCAGCGGTGAGGCAGGACCATACTCCATCCCGTCCCACAACAAGCAGCCACTTTACTTTTTGTTTCAACATTGCCCCTTATTCCCACTGGATTGTAAAATCTCCCAAGTAGGGTCCTCATTACCTGTCGGCTTGTCCTTGTTTTTTGTTTACTTCACATTTTTTAAACTTATATTTTTATTAAAGTTTTCAGGTATAAATGGGATGGGGTACAAAAAAAATAAAGGGAGGGTGGGGGGGGGCCAAACAACCATTTTGTATCAGATTTCTTACAATCATCAACAGTCCCATTACATAACATACAACATTTTATAAACAACATATCCTACACTCAGCGCTCCCAGATCCTCTTTCCTACCGAGATCATTCCCCTATCCAACATTCCAGAGGTCCCAGACCCTATCGTTCTTCCTTGTTCTATTGTTCAGGAATGTGGTGAGTTTCTCCATTAATTGAACATCATTAACCCTTCTAATAACCTCTCTTCAGGATGGTGGGAGTGTCTTTTTCCACGCTGCTGCTATTGCGCATCTAGCCGCCGTTAGAATATGCAGGATCAATTTTAGTGTATAGTGATTCACATCTTCCATGGGTTTAGCCTGAATAATTAGGGTTGGGTCTAGCGGAATCTTAATTCCCATCACATCTTCTATTAGCTTCAAAACTGTCCTCCAGTTTATCTGCATTACTGGAGAAATGGAGAGTGAACTCCTGTATTCCAAATGCTAAACAATCATATGTATTGTGATATGCAATCACTGTCCAGGTGTAACTTAGGATTGGAGTCTCCAAGCAGGTATAAGGTATAAAGTGCATATGATGTAAACGTGGGGTGGTTATATTAGTATGAATAAACCAGTCGGTGGTTAATGAGCAAATGTGGACAAGGGGCACAGGAAAATGTGACCACCGTCATAACAACTGTGACCCATGAATAGTCCCAATAATGCTAACCTTACCGACTATTATCAGTACCAACCCTTCCGGCCAAGTTGTGGACTGAAGTAGTGTCCCGTAATAAACCATAAACGGCTGCCGGGTACACCGTGGCTGGAGATCTCACGTGTATGGCGTTCCTACGAGAGACACCGGCAGAAGGCACCGCTGCACTCCTGTCTGGCTTGCGAGCCAGCCCCTCACCTCACCGGTGTGCTTGGTATGGGGGAGCTGCGCCTCTGCAAAGGGCTGTGCTGGTCTGGGGACCCACGTGATGGTGCGTATGCACGCACAGGTCGTCCTGGGGCCGCGTCCAAGAAGCAATCAGCTGTGCTGAGGCCGGGGAGTCGGTGTGCGATGTCTTCCGGCGTGTGACAGCTGGATACCGCCTCCTCCGTGGATGAATGATCACCTGCTGCAGATAGAGACTCCTGTGTACTCTATTCAAAAAGCGTAGCATAGAAAGTGGAAAGGAAGGAATGGTCACTACTTCCTAGAGAACCAACACAAGCGTGATGGGATGAAACGCGTCAGAGCTTTTTTCATGATGTCCAGCTTTTTGCAATAAAAGATTTTTTATTCATCACGCTTGTGTTGGTTCTCTAGGAAGTAGTGACCATTCCTTCTTTTCCACTTTCTATATCTGCATTACTGGACAATACCACCAGATATGTGCTAGGTCCCCTATCTGTCCGCATCCTTTCCAACATCTATTAGATGTTTCTGTAAACATATGCTTTAACCTTTTGGGAGTGTAATACCAACGTAACAAAATTTTATATATATTCTCTTTTGTCACTGTGCATATAGAGGTTATACCTGCATTCTCCCATATATCTTCCCAGTCCTCTCTTTTTTTTCAGTCTGGAAATTCAGGGCCCACTCACTGGTCCATGTATTTATGGGCCGGGATATCCTTTTGGGGGTTTAAACATTGGTATAGGGATGAACTCATCAGGCCTTTAAAAAAAAAAAAAAAAAATTGTTTTGCATAAATCTTTGAATCGTGTGTATCTAGGGAATTCCTCCTCATAGAAACTCTGACGCACAAAGTGTCGGACCTGCATATATTTAAACATCTCAGTTAGAGGTAGACCATATTTTCTCATCAATTCCTCAAACGACATCAGCGTGTCTTTTTTGCTAACAAATCTCCCGTCTCTAGAATCCCTCTGTCTCCAAAGTTCAAAACCCTGAAAACTTGGGAGAAACCCTGGATTACCGAACAGGGGCTTAAGTCTAGATGGGGTTGACATAACCTTATACTTCTTTTTTGCCATCTGCCAAATTTTCAGGGGAGACTGGGACCGTAAGTTGTTACAGAGAGAGCGTAGATAGATACATACTTTAGGGACACTTACCCCCCCATAGTATGAATGAGGGATTTATATATTCCTCATTTCTGTGAAGTTAACATTATTGAAGGAAAACCTTAATTTCCTCGCCTAGGCTTCAGAACCGAAAGGAACCTATCCTCTGCCAAAGGATCTGAAGGCCTTGTGACTGGATAGACTATCTGCACCATTTTGCAGCAGACTTCCCCGGAGAAGCTTTCACGCCCTGCCACTGTTATCTTCGATCTTTGATGAACTTTCAGGCCTGGTAGACGAACGAAATGAAACGTAACGCAAGCCAGGTTTCAAATCCTTTGTCTCAATTTATTACTCATAGGGTAATGACTTTTATACAGAAAAAAGAAGATATTGGTTAGAGGCGTAACATAGGCGTATCCTAGGTGTGTCTTGGGTGTAGCTTTGATTAGAGGCGTGATTTAGGGGCAGGACATATTAGTGGCGTGATTTTTGGGACGTGTCTTTCCCAATACAAGCAATGTCTGAATACATGGCTTATTCATTGTCTGTTATCAAAAGAGACCTTGAATTTTTTTAGCAACTATATTACACTATTTTGCTTCTTGCTTAGAACCAGTTTATTGTATTCTAACTAGAACAGCATGCGACTGTTCATACAAAAAGTATCTTTGCAATATCCTGGGCAGGAAGAAAGGAAATGCAATTTAGCAGAAACTGAGTGCATTTATGAATTATATTTCAGCAAAAGGCTGACTACAGAATCTTAACTAGTTATGACCAGACAAAATGGAAGCTTTACATGAGTGCAGATTCTGGCCTGACATATTGGTCCTAACACATAACCTTATACTTCTTTTTTGCCATCTGCCAAATTTTCAGGGGAGACTGGGACCGTAAGTTGTTACAGAGAGAGTGTAGATAGATACATACTTTAGGGACACTTACCCCCCCCCCCCCATAGTATGAATGAGGGATTTATATATTCCTCATTTCTGTGAAGTTAACATTATGATGCTATAATGGAACCTGATGGTTTAAACTCCAATATTACTGTTAATTGCTGTCAGATATATATCACTATCCACTTGAGTTTTATTCACTGATTAACTAATACATATATGTATATATTTACACACGGGTAGTGGAATCCAGGGATACAGTTTAATTATTAGTAGATCCGTTTTGATCAATCAACACGCACAAGTCTAACCCACGCCGACTCTTCTCTGTCTTTGACTCTCTACTCAGACTACCCTAGGCTGCCTCCTCTTCTTCCTCCATCTCACCTCAGGACTTTGCTGACTATTTTAAGCAAAAGGTGGAATCCATACTGTTGCCTCCTCCCATCCCACACCGCTTCCTAACTCTCCTCCTGCCTTCCTTGACTCCTTTTTCCGCTGTCTCGAAGGAGGATGTGTCACTGCTGATCTCCTCTTCTCCCTTTACCACCTGCCCTCTTGATCCCATTCCCTCCCATCTCCTAAAACCTCTTGCTTCTTCTATAATCCCTACGCTCACACAGATTTTTAACTCTTCCCTCTAGTCTGGTACCTTTCCCTCCTCCTTCAAACATGCAACAGGTATACCAATACTCAAAAACAGCAAGCTTGACCCTACCTATCTTTCTAATTATCGACCTGTCTCCTTCCTGCCTTTTGCCTCCAAACTCCTTGAACATCTTGTATTCTCTAGATTTGCTACATTTTCTCAAAACCTATTCTCTCCTAGACCCTCTACAATCTGGCTTCCGCACTGCTCACTCCACTGAAACAGCCCTCACTAAAATAACTAATGACCTCCATGCTGCCAAAGACAGAGGTCATTACACTCTGCTCATATTATTCTACCTCTCTGCAGCATTTGACACCGTGGACCACTCTCTTCTCCTTCACATTCTCCATACTCTTAGTATTCGTAACAAAGCTCTATCCTGGATCTCCTCTTACCTCTCCTATCGTACTTTCAGTGTCTCTTTTGCCAACACCTCCTCCTCTATTGATCTCTCTGTGGGGGTACCCCAGGGCTCTGTCCTGGGACCTCTTCTCTTTTCTCTGTACACACTTTCTCTAGGTGACATAATCACGTCTTGGGTTTAAATATCACCTCTATGCTGACGACACACAAATTTACCTTTCAACCCCTGACCTTACACCTGCTGTACAGACCAAAGTTTCTGAATGTCTCTCTGGGATATCATCCTGGATGGCCATCCGCCAACTTAAACTTAACATGCAAAAACAGTGCTCCTTATACTTCCCCCCAAACCTGGCCCTAGTACCTCCTTCCACATTACTATTGGAAGGAAGTACCCAGTAGCCCAAGCACGCTGCCATGGGGTCACATTCGACTCCTTTCTCACATTAGCCCGTCACATTCAAAACGCATCTTAAACCTGTTGCTTTTTCCTCCGCAATATAACAAAGATACGCCCTTTTCTCTGTTACTCGACTGCTAAATCTTTTACTCTGACCCTCATTCTCTCCTGTCTCGATTACTGTAACCACCTACTGTCTGGCCTTTCTGCCTCTAATTGGTCTCCCCTACAATCTATCCTAAACGCTGCTGCCAGAATCACTCTACTCTTTCCTAAATCTGTCTCAGTGTATCCCCTGCTGAAATCACTCTCCTGGCTTCCTATCAAAACTCGCACTCGATTCTCCTCCTCACTTTTAAAGCTTTAAACTCTTCTGCTCCTCCTTACATCTCAGCCCTAATTTCTTGCTATGCACCATCCCGACTCTTGCGTTCTGCTCAAGGATGTCTTCTCTCTACCCTTTGTATCTAAAGCCCTCTCCCGCCTTAAACCTTTCTCACTGACTGCACTGCACCTCTGGAATGCCCTTCACCCTAATACCAGTCTAGCCCCCTCTCTATCCACCTTTAAGACCCAACTTAATACACAGTTGCTTAAAGAAGCATATGAGTAGCACCGTGGCTAATACTATACACGATACATAAAGCTTGGACCCCTGCAGACGCACTTATCTGAATGCCCTCCTACTGTCTTTGTACGTTCTCCCCACCAATTAGATTGTAAGCTCCTCGGAGCAGGGACTCCTCTTCTACAATGTTACTTTTATGTCTGAAGCACTTATTCCCATGATCGGTTATTTGTATTATTTGTTATTTATATGATTGTCACGTGTATTACTGCTGTGAAGCGCTATGTACATTAATGGTGCTATATAAATAAAGACATGCATACATACCCTCTTGGGCGGATTGCCTAGGTTAGTACAATTCTACACAACCCATTATATTTACCTCACTTATATAAGATTTGTTTTTCTTCACTAGCACTTAACACGTTTGATAGTTCCTGTGTTGAACTAATCGCCTTATACACTTACATTTCAATTAACATTTTTCTTTGGCCAGTAAAATATCTATCTTCATGATAGTTAAGGCCAATTCATACTTACCCTTAAGGAATATTATTACTTATTTTTTTGCACTTATAAATATAATTCATAGTAATTATGTGGCCAATATGATTGGCAATATATCCGTCACCATTTATGTGTTTTTGGCCTGTATTATGTACACTGGTCAATGTGTATGTATGTGTGCATGTTTACATGTGTATGTTTATATATGTATAAATCTAAAAAGAAAAAAGTGCCAGCTCCGTAATGTAATAGAGAAAATAAATTAGATTTATTGAGAGGTAGAGTGGCCATATGGACCTATGCTCTCAGGTGAGATTAAAAAGCATACAATTAAAACATGGTTGCAAAATGTAGCAGTGAACAAGCCGTGTGAGGTATAGGATCAGAGGCAGGTGAGTGGGGCATCAATGGTTATTGAAGCAAACAGTGAGGGTAAGTCATATATGCCAGATACAGTCCATGAACAGCCGTGTGGCACAAGCAGTCAGGGTTCAAATATCACCAATAGAGAATGTCCCTTCTCAGATATTGAATATGGTGTACTGACCGCAGACCTTGTTGGACACGCAACTGGTTCCTTACACGTGTTGTCCGGTTCCGCTGTGGGATAGTAATGCCTCCTGGCACGCTGAAGATAAAATCCCTTCTGTGTTAGTGTTGGCTTCCGCGTATCAGACCTCAGTCAGAGCTAGAGGTCTAGAGTGGATACGCTGTGTTAAAAACGCTGCTGCTTCCTAGTATCAAGCCCACAATCAATGCTCCGCCTCCTTACACTGCGTCACGACGCTCCAACATGTTTCGTCACACGTAGTGACTTTCTTAAGGATGAGGTTGCTCCAAGCTTCATGTGGTATTTAATGGTTAATTGTCCACATGCAGCTAACGACTGAGATTGCTTGCAGCTAATTTCTTGGCTATAATAAGCTATCACAGCTTTTGCCTCCCCTGTAAGGATTGTTCCTGATACTGGACTGTTTTTCATAATTTTTGAACATTGGATTGACACTTTTTCACCTTTTTCACAGCATATGTGTCTTATTTCAATTACACTTTTCATTTTTTTATCACTGGATTGTCTTGCACACTCCACTATATATATTATTCACTATCTAGCGCTACTATTTGTTTGTTAGATATGTATATATCTGTACATGTGTATATGTATACATGCTCTCACCATACTGTTTATACCATCAGTAGTTCCTTAATATATTCCATCTATCACTTTGTATTGTGTACTTTGGCACTCATGACATCAGTTATTTTATCTTGGTTAGTTGAATAAAGGGTTATGAATATGGTATATACTACGTAAACGACATTGCTTCATCTTTTATAAGGTAAGGAGCGATGCGTTGTGGAGGCCAGCGGCAGGATGTTCAATACGTCTCTAGTGATTCCGCGCCCTTGATCTCGAGTTAGTGCAGCTTTTTGGGCTTCGGCTACTGTGAAGTGGACCGGTTTGAGATCTTGCGCCACCTGGTTCGACCACGTTTTCTTTGGAGCATTTCGGTCCACTTTTCAGCCTATGGGTCGTGTGGTGTTGAGGCACTGGTCTGGTAATTTGGTGATGTGATACGGATTTCTGTATTCTCAGAAAAACATTTAAAGACAGGCCTGGCGTACAAGTGGGAAGCGAGTTTTTTCTCACAGACCTTGTAGACGCCGATGACATCATGTTCTTAGTGTATAAAGGGTTAATCTATGTAACCATGAACACCATTATAGTATATTATTTTTCTATATATATACCTAATGCTAACCATTACATGTTGAAATATGTATTTCCCTTTATTGTGCTTTTTGAGTTTGACTGTTCCGTTGGGGTCTCCCTCCATTTTCCCCTTTTGATAGTGAGTTACATAGTTACAAACTAGATGAGGTTGAAAAAAGACATACGTCCAAGTTCAACCTATACTAAATTTAGACAACAAATACTTTATCCTATTTCTATACTTCCTTATTGATCCAGAGGAAGGCAAACAAAAAACCCCAGTGTCATATCATCCAATGATATCTCATAAGGGGAAAAATAAATTCCTTCCTGACTCCAAGAATTGGCAACCGGATTATTCCCTGGATCAACATTCTTCCCATGTTTACTTGGTATATCCCTGTATACCTTTCCTTTCTAAAAAAAGATGTCCAACCTTTTTTTGAACAAATTTATTGTATCTGCCATCACAGTCTCCATGGGTAATGAATTCCACATTTTACCTGCCCTTACTGTAAAGAACCCTTTCCTTTGTTGCTGGTGAAATCTTTTCCTCCAACCTAAAGGGATGACCCCTTGCGATGAATAGTTCTTTTAAAAGCTCCTTGTACTGTCTCCGAATATATTTGTATATAGTTATCATATCCCCATCTTACACGCCTCTTTTTTAATGTAAATAAATCTAATTTAGCTACCTCTCCTCAAAAGTTAAATTATCCATCCCTTTTATTAATTTGGTGACTCTTCTCTGCACTCTCTCTAGTTCCATAATGTCTTTTCTATGTAGTGCTGCCCAAAAATTGTGCTCCATATTCAAGGTGTGGTTTTATTAATGCTTTGTAAAGGGGCATAATTATGTTTACTTCCCTTCCATCAATTGCCTGTGTAATGCACCATAGGATCTTGTTTGTCTTTAAAGCTACTGCATGACTTTGGGAACTATTCCTAAACCTGCTGTCTACAAGCACTCCTAAACCCTTCTCCATCAAGGATTCCCCCAATTTATCCCCGTTTAATTTGTATGTTGCCTGTTTATTCTTGCTTCCCAAATGCTTAACCTTAAATGTATCTGTATTAAACCTCATCTGCCATTTACCTGCCCAAGTTTCCAGTCTCTCCAAATCCTTCTGGTGAGAAATCACATCCTGCTCTGATTCTACTACCTTACACAATTTAGTATCATCAGCAAAGATGGAGACTTTGCTCTCGATGCCAACCTCAAGGTCATTAGTAAACAAGTTAAAAAGCAAGGGTCCCAGTACCAATCCCTGAGGTATGCCACTCACGACCTTAGCCCAACCCTCTGTTGTCTGTCCTTCAACCAGTTTTCAATTCAGGTGCATATATTTTTACTGAGTCCAATTTGCTTTATTTTTTACACCAACCTCTTGTGTTTCAAAAGCTTTTGCAAAATCTAAGTAGACCACATCAACTGCATTACCCTGGTCAAAACTCCTACTTACCTCCTCAAAGAAACAAATAAGGTTGGTTTGGCATGATGTATCCTGCATAAATCCATGCTGACTATTGCTAATAATTTTGTTTTCCATTAGGTATTCCTGAATATTATCCCGTATTAAAGTTATCCTTGGACTTTCTTGTTTACCTTGCTCAAGGCACTTTACTCCTTCCTTATTTACTATGAACGACGACATAAACGTCATGCAGACCTGTGGGATAGAAATTTGTAGTGCCTGGAAGTAATACAGAAGTCTGGGGAGGATATTCATCTTAACTGCAGTTATATGCCCTATCCAGGAAATACAATGAGAATTTCAGATTTGTAGGTCTTTTCTCATCTTAGAAAAAAAAGATCAGGATAATTATATTTATATAATGAATTGTAGTCTCTAGTAAGATATATCCCCAGATACTTCAAATGGATTTTTTCCACTTCTAGTCCATGTCAGATAAATTTAGAGCTTCCAACTTTCCCACATTAACTTTTATACCCAGATTACTCGCCAAAGCTCCGGAGGGTGGATTGTACATTCGGGAGAGATGTCAAAGGGTTTGATATAGTAAGAATAATATCATCTGCAAAGAGTGATATTTTGTAGCACTCATCTTTTATTTTAATCCCTTGTATATTTGGGGAAGCTCTGATTGTAGCCGCGAGGGGTTCGATTGTCAAGGCAAAAAGAAGGGGAGAGACCCCTGTCAAGTCCCGTTCTTAATTATCAGATTCTTCTCCCCATCTGGAATCTTCAGAGTCGCTGTTGGCGACTGGAAGAGGTCACGAACCCCTGTAAAAAAAAACAAACACGGAACATCCAAATGCCGCTAACGTTTTATCTAGAAAATCCCATTTTATCCTCTCAAACACCTTCTCCACGTCCAGGCTCAATAACACTGCTTTCAGTTTAGACCCATGTACCTTATCAATCACATTATTAATTTTATTTTTGTTATCCGACGCCTGGTGTTTCCTCACAAAGCCCACCTGGTCATAATGGATTAATCTAGGAAGTAGTGGATTCAACCTGTTAGCCAGGATTTACTATAAAATTTAAAATCTGTGGTAACTACCTCAACCTAAGGGGTCCTTACCCTCTTTAGAGATCACTACTATATTGGCCTTCGTCATCTGTGGGAGGGATTTGTTTTCCGCTAAGAAAAGCAATAAATACATTCAATAAACATGGCCCTAGGATTCCTTTAACATGTAGAGAGAACATTGAGGGACTCTTTGAGAAAGGCCCGTTGCGGCTTAAACGCGTTAGAGTTGCGGGGGATGCCTCCCTCTCTCTCTTTTTCAACTTCCATGTTATAATAAAGAAGATTTTTTCACAGCACAGTCCAGCCCTGTTCACTTGCTGCGCGGCCGTGACCGCTGTCTTTCCTCCCCGGTGAGGTTATTTTGCCTGCGATTCCTTTAACATTTTTATAATACAAATTTAAAAAACATCTGAAGAAATCACCACTGCCGAGGAGGAGAGTGAATCAGCGGGCACGACCACGCAGCAAAAATGGCAAAGGCTGGACTGAGCTATTTAAAGTCTTTATTAAAGCATGGATTTAAAAAACAAGAGGAGGGGTAACAGCCCTTCCGCGCCTCTAACGCGTTTCACCCGCTATGGGCTTTCTCTTTGAGAGAGAGAGCCCATAGCGGGTGAAACACGTTAGAGGCGCGGGGGGCTGTTACCCCTCCTCTTGTTTTTTAAATCCATGCTTTAATAAAGACTTTTTATAGCTCAGTCCAGCCTTTGCCATTTTTGCTGCGTGGTCGTGCCCGCTGATTCACTCTCCTCGGCAGTGGTGATTTCTTCTTGTGTCTGCTTACAGCGTGGAGCACACAAACCCGGATGAAGCAAGGACATATGTAAGTACAGTACTTCGTTACTATCTCTTAAGTGGGAACTTCCCCAGGTGTACTGGTTCATTAAGTTGCCGGATTCATGTATGGGGTCTGGGTGGGTCTCAGGACTTCCCCCAGACAACCCTTCACATTCCTGCCGGACCACGTCCCATCTAGGGGTTAATCTACATAGCTCCACACAGCATTTCATTATAACATTATGTTATCCGGATGCAGCAATTCATTATATAAGTAGATACAACGCTCTGCAGCACTTTTTAATTGAGGGGACCTTTACCTCAATATTTCCTTAAAAAACATCTGGACCACGTGCCTTTGACGGCTTCAATGAGGTAACCATCCTTACTAACTCTATCTGAGTTATTTTTGCGTTTAAAATGTTATGGTCTTACTCTGTCAATTTTGGGAGGTTACAATCTAAATCCTTAATTTGGGTCGAGCCCGGGATTTTAGCATTTGGGATTGAATTGTCTAGTTCGTAGAGTTCCGTATAGAATTTAGCAAATTCTTCTGCTATCTTAGAGGGGTTGTAAGTCACTCCTCCTTTTATCCTAATATCCTAATAGCTGGAACTGAAGCCCTCGACCTGATCCCTCCAAGTTTATTTGCTAATAATCGGTCCGCCTTGTATCCCTTATCATAATATGTCTGCTTAGTCCACTTAAGGGCATTCTCTACATCCTCTAGTTGCAACTTCCCCCCTCTCCCCCCCCCCCCCCCCCTTGCCTAGCTCAGGATTTTATAGATTTTCCTCGACGGGTTTTTTTATGAGCATTCTAACTTTACAAATTTTTTCTTTACATTTGTTTGTTTTACTATTTTTATTCTCTTTCTGTGTGATGCTATTGAGATGAACTGTCCTCTAATCGTGGCCTTATGTGCCTCCCATAGTATTGCTGCTGATTCTACAGACCCATTATTATGAAAATTATTTTTAAGTGAGTCTCAAATTTGTGTACTAATCTCTGGGTAATTCAGTAATGAATCATTCATCCTCCAATGGAATGATTGAGTCCTGGCAAATGGGGGATCAAACAAAATCGCAACCCAGGGCATGGTTCGACCACGTGATAGGCCCCAGATTTAAGTGAACCAATACTTCCAGAATGTTTGGGGTTACAAATATATTATCGATTCTGGAGTACTAATCATGTGGGGGCGAATAAAAAGAATAATCCCTTTATCCTTTATGTGAGATAAGCCAGGCATCCCACAAGCCGAATTATTTAAGTTGCAATCTAAATTTCTTTGCTACACTGTCATTGCAGAGTGTGATTGCTCTGGGTTAGTTGACTTATCCATATCCGGTACCATATTAAAGTTGCCCTGGATCAACAACTGTTCTCCGCTATCTCCCATAGATTCCCATGTTTCCCTTAGAAAATCAATTTGTGCCTCATTGGGCTCATTAATATTCACTTGTGTAATATGTTGTCATGAGAGATGACCATGAACCACAAGCGTGTTACACCGGTGCTGCCCGCAGACCAGACCCGTCCCCTGTGCTGAGGTGGGACGTAGGGATACACGCACCCGCAGCAAAGGGAGCGCGTCCGGAGTGTGGTGTTAGTGTTGCCAGGCCAGGTATAGTAATGAAGACAATACTTGCCGGTACCGGTAGTAGAGGAGGAGTAGTTATTGCCGTTGCCAAGATCAGGGATAGGAGAGTTGCGGATGATCGAAGGTATAAGCCGTGTTACAGGGATGCCAGAAGTCACGAAGTCCAAGTAGAGCCGAAGTCGAGAGCCAGAGGGGGTAGTCGTCCAATCCGCGTCAATACCTGAGGAGTCACTGAGAGAGTGGTCAAATGCTTCCATACAGAACTATGTCGAGCGACGAGTGATGGGCAGCACAGGCATAATAAAGCTGGGCAGGCCAATGGGAAAAGGGGGCAGGCCTGGAGGACTGCAAGGAGTCCTCCCTGATAGGAGGGAGGTGTTACAGCCCAGCTGAGTGTAATTGATTTGCATGGAACTATGTGATGCTTGGGGGCGACGCCTCACTGCAGGAGCAGTGGTTAAAAGTGCTCTGTTAGGCGTGTGCTCTGTAAGCTGGGAATGCATGCACATAACGTCTGAGGCTGGCGTGCGTGTAGGTGTGCGTGCAGGAGGGGTGGGCGCGCCTGGCGCTGAGCAGAGGAATCGCCGAGGGGAGTGATCCCGCGACGGCGGCAGGGGCGAGGAGCCGTGGAGGACGGTAAGGCAGGATTGTTTTGTGGGTCCAGGGGCTCCCTGCGGAAAGGGGGTGCACTGTGTGGGAAGCGAGGAGAACGCCGATTCCTGACAGTGCCCCCCTCTTCAGGAACGGCCTCAGGACGGTCCAAGAACAGTTTCTCTGGAAACTTCTTCCTGAAGGACTTAAGAAGGGCCGGAGCATGAATGTCCTTTGAAGGTACCTAGGATCTCTCTTCAGGGCCAAAGCCCTTCCACTGCACCAAGAACTGGAGCTGACTCCTGGATAGGCGAGAATCTAAAAGAGAGTGAACTTCGTTTTCCTCGTTATTTTGTACTGTAATGGGATCTGGTTTACGAGTCTGATCCGGAAAGAAGTGACTGGAAATAAATGGTTTTAAGAGAGACACATGAAACACATTGGGAATCTTCATACTGGATGGTAGTTGGAGCCGGAATGCCACAGGATTGATTTGTTCACAAATAGGGAAGGGTCCCAGGAACTTAGGTGCCAGTTTAGGAGATGGTACCTTGAGGTGGATATTCCTAGAGGAGAGCCATACCAAATCCCCTGGTTTGTAACTGGGCGCCGAACGACGACGATCGGCCTGTAATTTCGATCTGCGGGAGGAGTTGAGAAGGGTAGACTGAATCCTGGACCATGCGGTTTGGAGGGAAGAAATGCGTTCATCTACGGCTGGTACTCCAGAAGAAATGTTGGGGATGGGAAGACAAGGAGGGTGGAACCCATAATTTATAAAGAAGGGTGACTCCCGGGTGGACTCGTTTTTTGCAGAATTGACGGCATACTCTGCCCAAGAGAGGAGTTGAGCCCAATCATCCTGGAAATCGGTTATAAAACATCTCAGGTACTTCTCCAGGGATTGATTGATTGATTCTCTCCGTTTGTCCATTGGACTGAGGATGATAGGCGGAAGAGAAGGAAGAAGAGATGCCCAATCTCTTCGTGAAAGCTCTCCAAAATTTGGATACGAACTGAGAACCTCTGTCAGACACAATGGACGAAGGGATCCCATGAATCCGGAAAATCTGCTCCGTAAAGATATCAGCAAGGGCGGGGGAGGTGGGTAATCCTTTAAGTGGAATGAAATGGGATATCTTCGAGAACCTGTCCACGACCACCAAGATAGTGTTCATTCCTCTGGACCTGGGCAACTCCACGATGAAGTCCATAGAAATGTGGGACCAGGGGCGGTTGGGAACTGGAAGGGGTAACAGAAAACCCTGAGGCTTTTGACGGAGAGTCTTGCTTTGAGCGCACGTGGGGCATGCGCGGGTAAACTCCAGAATATCTTGAGACATCCTTGGCCACCAGAAATTCCGACGAATGAGATCAGTAGTCTTCTTAAAACCTGGATGACCTGCAGATTTAGAGGCGTGACCCCAAGACAGGACCTCTGGAACAAATTTGGATGGTACAAAGAGTTTGTTGTCGGGAACGACCAAGTCCTTGGGAATGCGTCTCTGGGAGTGCAAAATCTTGTCAAGATTCTTGAAAGTAGACGTGGCGAGAATCCTCTCATGTGGAAGGATAGTCTCCAACGATTCCTCTGGCCTCTCTTCAGAAGAATGTATACGGGAGAGTGCGTCTGCCTTTACGTTCTTGGTCCCGGGAATATAGGACAGGTGAAAATCGAATCGTGAAAAAAAAAAGAGCCCAACGAGCCTGTCGTGGACCAAGGCGTCGAGCGTTCTCTATGTAAAGAAGGTTCTTGTGGTCCGTGAGAATAGTAAACGGCTCTTTTGACCCCTCCAGCAGGTGTCTCCAATCTTGAACAGCCATCTTCACGGCCAGAAGTTCCCTGTTATCCACGTCATAGTTCCTCTCGGCAGACGAGAATTTCTTGGAAAAATATGCACAGGGATGTAACTTATCTTGGGGCGTGGGTCTCTGAGAAAGAACGGCACCAGCGCCGCAATCAGAACCGTCGACCTCCAGAACGAAGGGAAGTTCGATGTTGGGATGACGGAGAATAGGTGCGGATATAAAGGCTTCCTTGAGAGTCTCGAAGGCAGAGATAGCCTCGGGTGACCAAGCAGAAGGATCAGCTCCTTTTTTGGTAAGCGCAGTGAGGGGTTCCACAATGGTGGAAAAACTCCGTATAAACTTACGATAGTAATTAGCGAACCCTAAAAAACGTTGTATGGCCTTGAGAG
The DNA here is from genome assembly GCF_040206685.1 of Ascaphus truei. Lineage (NCBI taxonomy): Eukaryota > Metazoa > Chordata > Amphibia > Anura > Ascaphidae > Ascaphus > Ascaphus truei. The sequence goes on from NC_134484.1 coordinate 101,468,641, forward strand.
AGTTGGGTCTTGGCCATTCAGTGACTGCTTGAAGTTTACCGGAGTCCATCATAAACCCCTCATCGGAAATGATATACCCCAGGAACGGAGTAGAGGTCGTATGAAAGGTGCACTTCTCCCGTTTGGCATACAAATGGTGTTCACGGAGACGGGAAAGGACGTAGGAGGTGTGGCGTATATGGTCCTGGAGATCTTTGGAAAAAATCAGGATATCATCCAAGTATACGATAACAAAAATATTGAGTACCTTACGAAAGACGTCGTTGATGAAATCCTGGAAGACAGCGGGAGCATTACATAAGCCGAAAGGCATTACTAGATATTCGTAGTGTCCACTACGCGTGTTGAAGGCCGTCTTCCATTCATCCCCCTTCCTGATGCGCACCAGGTTATAGGCACCACGTAGATCCAACTTAGAAAAAATCTTGGCCCCCTGTAATTTATCGAACAGTTCGGTAATAAGGGGAAGGGGGTAACGATTTTTAATAGTGATGTGGTTTAAACCCCTGTAGTCGATGCAAGGCCTCAACGACCCGTCCTTTTTCTTGACGAAGAAAAACCCAGCCCCTGCTGGGGAATTGGAGTGACGAATAAAGCCTTTCTTGAGATTCTCCTGGATATATTCATCCATAGCGTGAGATTCTGGTAACGACAAGGGGTAGGTCTTGGACTTGGGTAGAGAGTAACCTGGAACTAGATCGATCGGACAATCGCAAGTCCTGTGTGGCGGCAAGAGGTCTGACTGTACCTTATTGAAAACGTCCCGGAATTGATGGTAAACGGAAGGTAGAATAACTTCGGGAACAGAGGTATTGGCCAGCAGTTGATGAGTCTCGCCTGGCCTCGGCCTCCAGGAAATGGGGGCAGAGGAAGTCCAGTCAATGAGAGGATTGTTAAGCTGTAGCCAAGGAAGACCAAGGGTGTTGGGTATCCCAGGAGCGTGAATGGCATCGAGAACTAAGATCTCCTTGTGCAGATGTGAGGACAGAAGCAAGGGAGCCGTCTCTAAGGAGATGTGGGCCGGGGTAAGAGGACGTCCATCGATACCGACGAGTGCGATGGGAACCTTCTTTCTCACGAGTGGTATGCGGTTTAACCTGGCGAATTCAAGATCCACAAAGTTTCCTCCAGCTCCTGAGCAATGAAAGCGGCGGTAGAAGTCTTGAACTTATCGCCTGAAAGGGAGACTGGAAATGTAAGTTTCTTAGGGAGTTCACCTTTATCAAGGGGACGTGGAGACCTTACACCCAGAGAGAGCCCCTCTGTACTCACTGGGTGTTCCCGTCCCGGACGCAGTGGACACTCCCGAACCAGATGTTCCATGGATCCGCAGTAGAAACACAATCCCCCGGCGTGGCGGAACTGCCGTATCGGTGTGCTTTTCCTTTGTACCCCCAATTGCATTGGCTCTGGCAACTCCAGTGCAGGAGTGTTGCTGGGAATACTGGAGAACGGAACTTGAAAGTTATGGACGCGAGTGCGCTGACGCTCTGAGCGGCGTACCTGGATACGTTGATCCACTCGGACAGCCAAATCAATGAGGACCTCCAATTGATCCGGCCTGGATTGGTGAGAGAGTTCATCTTTGATGGGATCTGCCAGGCCTTGCCAGAACACGGAGACGAGAGCCTCTTGTCCCCAGTTAGTCTCGGCTGCTAGAGTCCGGAATTCCACAGCATACGGCGTCCCTGAGTGATCTGGAGGAGAGAAACAGATGCCATCTCCCGACGAGCGGAAGAATGGAATACTTGTTGAAACTCGGCTTTAAATGCCGGGTAATCTTGGGTAAGGTCAGAACGTCGCTCCCAAACCGGGGAAGCCCAAGCCAGGGCGCTGTCAGTGAGGAGGTTATAAATGTAGGCTACCTTCTTGCGATCAGTATTGTAGAGATGGGGAGCCATTTCAAACTGCACCTCACACTGGTTTAGGAAACCCCTACAATCTTGCGGTTCACCTGCATAAGGCTTGGGGGAAGGAATCCTTACATCTGAGCTGCTAACTGCTCTTGCGGAGTGGGGGCTTACATCTGGCCGGGTCGCGGTCGGTACCCTGTCTGAGAGTACTGCGACCTGGCGTGTAAGTGTCACAATTTGATCCGCCATGGCCTGGTTATGCTGAAGCAGATTAGAGAGAAACTGTTGAAGTTCGGTCTGGTCTGCGTCTTGTGGGCTCGACATAATGTTACGCCGGTGCTGCCCGCAGACCAGACCCGTCCCCTGTGCTGAGGTGGGACGTAGGGATACACGCACCCGCAGCAAAGGGAGCGCGTCCGGAGTGTGGTGTTAGTGTTGCCAGGCCAGGTATAGTAATGAAGACAATACTTGCCGGTACCGGTAGTAGAGGAGGAGTAGTTATTGCCGTTGCCAAGATCAGGGATAGGAGAGTTGCGGATGATCGAAGGTATAAGCCGTGTTACAGGGATGCCAGAAGTCACGAAGTCCAAGTAGAGCCGAAGTCGAGAGCCAGAGGGGGTAGTCGTCCAATCCGCGTCAATACCTGAGGAGTCACTGAGAGAGTAGTCAAATGCTTCCATACAGAACTATGTCGAGCGACGAGTGATGGGAAGCACAGGCATAATAAAGCTGGGCAGGCCAATGGGAAAAGGGGGCAGGCCTGGAGGACTGCAAGGAGTCCTCCCTGATAGGAGGGAGGTGTTACAGCCCAGCTGAGTGTAATCATTGATTTGCATGGAACTGTGTGATGCTTGGGGGCGACGCCTCACTGCAGGAGCAGTGGTTAAAAGTGCTCTGTTAGGCGTGTGCTCTGTAAGCTGGGAATGCATGCACATAACGTCTGAGGCTGGTGTGCGTGCAGGAGGGCGTGGGCGCGCCCGGCGCTGAGCAGAGGAATCGCCGAGGGGAGTGATCCCGTGACGGCGGCAGGGGCGAGGAGCCGTGGAGGACGGTAAGGCACGATTGTTTTGTGGGTCCAGGGGCTCCCTGCGGAGAGGGGGTGCTCTGTGTGGGAAGCGAGGAGAACGCCGATTCCTGACAAAGGGACCTCCCTCCCTCCTTGGTTTCTCTTAACCTCCAATGCCTGGAACGGAATATCCTGTTTTATCAATATTGCAACCCCCCTTTTTTTGCTGGTAAAGGACGAGTAAAATGCTACAGGATATGTCACGCTGAATGTGTTTGGGGCTCCTGGGTGTCAGTGTGTCTCTTGCAGAAAGACAATATCTGCTTTCGGATTCCTAAATTCTTTTAGGGCCAAGCTACGCTTACCATTACTGTTCAGGCCCTTAACATTCAGGGACACTAACTTCAATGGCGCTTGACTAGTCATTCCCACTCATGAAAGTTGTGATCAAAAAACTTTAATTGTTGTAGTGGACAAGTTGGAAAAAGAAAAAAAGGGAGGGACCTTTCCCACTTCAGGAACTTGGGGAAGAACAAAAATAACAAAAATTAAACTGTAGCGTAAGATGAGTGTATCCAGCCTCATCCCAATTTTGCAGCCAGACCCTGCGTGGCCTGGCGGGCATTGGGCCTACTGGGGGTGTCCTGATGTCGGGCATGCAGGTCTCCCTCCCGCCCCACGCACCCCACCCCTCTACTCTCAACATCCTGATCACACCATTGCCATAGCTTGCTCAGAATATAAAAAGCTTAAAAAACATCCGTTCCTTACAACTGTGGGACATATATAACTTTTCATATTATAATACAATTATAGGGGTAGGCATCCCAGCCAACCCTTTATAATCTTTTCCTTGGTTGCACATTGATGAAGCATCAGAACCACATCTCTGCTTCTTTTGGGGTCATCAAATCTCGGACTCAACACTCAGTGACCTCTTGATGGACAGAGCTCACAATCTTGTAGTTGGGGGTCAATTGACAAAAAGAGTATCTTAAGATATGGCTGTAGGGCTTCCGCAGACACCGTCTCGGGTATATGGCGAATTCTTAAGTTCTGCCTTCGTTCCCTATTCTCAAGGTCATCCATACCATCTCTCGTAGGTTCTTATCTCTTCGTTGAGACGCAGGACCTCATCGTCAGTGTTTACCTGGTTTTGTAAGATAACGTCCATCTTGTTTTCCAGCTCTGTGGTTCTTTTATCCAGTGAAGAAACTTCTGCTTTAAATTCCATTACATTACAGCTCTGTACAGAGCTCACTGGAAACCAGCTTGCATTTCTTTAAGCATGTTCTGAAGGTCCTGCTTTGGGATCACTGTCTCCCTTCTACCATGCCTCTCCATCTCAGCTGCAGCTCTCACCTCTGGATCTTTTCCTACTGTCCCTCTCTCTGCTGAGTTTCTTAATGTTGCCCATCTCTCTGAGGTATCCACCTCTGGCCCCACAGCTTGTCCCTCACGGTCGGAGCCCGACGCCGTGCGCTCCCTTGTGTTCTCCTCTGCGCCAATTTTTTCCCGGCCACCGCAGACTATCCGTGGCTGAATCGGGAGAGATCCAGGGTCACTGGCATTTGCGTCCTTCCTGAGGTGCATCTCCGCAAGTTCCCCCATCTGCTATTGGTACCCGCGAGCCGCAATAATGTGCCGATCAGGGGCTATATTGAATTATCTTGGCGGATCTTCCTCAGCAAGCGGGCATCCGCTTTGACGTCACGCACGCGCCCCTCTGTCCTTGTTTTTTAATGTCATTCTGTTTATGTAATATACAGAACTCTGTACCCCCTATTGTACCACGCTACAGAATAAGTTGGCGCGTAACAAACAAGTATCTTTGTTTTGAATCACTTCTTCAATAAACCAGTTTCTTTTTTCTTTCAAGATTTAGAACACCTACTATAAGAAGATCTTTACTAGGTACAACACCGAGGACTCCAACACCTTTTAAGAATGCTCTTGCTGCCCAGGAGAAGAAGTATGGACCTCTAAAAGTTGTGGTATGTATACAGATTATAAGGAAAAATGGTTGCTATAAATACAAAGGCATGAAAGTGCGTCTCCATCTTCTACTATAGGACGTTCTAGAAGCACCGTTACAATGCATCATTATTTGTTTTTGTGATGCTCCCACACACAATACTTATTTGAAGTGTTATTTCATATTTAGGATGGTTATAGATAGGATCAACAGGTTCAACTTTTTAGAGTTTCCCATTAATGTTGTCTGAAAAGAAGATTATTTACAAGACAGAAACGTCCTACTGGTTAATTGTCCTCTAAGTCAGGGGTGAGCAAACTGGGGGAATTTTGCTGGGGGGGTGCGGTCTTTGCAGCGGCCCCACGCTCTTCCCCGAGGCATTTAAGTTAAATGCCGGGGGTCCAGGCGAGGCCTCTGCAACCTCAACTTACCAGCGTACTGTAGTGTTCTGGACGCGTTGCCATGGTAACACGCGTCAAATAACTGCAGGGTCACGTGCCGTGACGTCGCATGACCCGCTGTGTCATTTGACGCCGGGTCACAGAGAGGGGGGGGGGCGCAGCTCCAAAACTTTGCGTACCCCTGCTCTAAGTAATAATCCTAGAGAAAGGGCAATTATGGCCAAAACTTCCCACTAGTATGCCAGCTGGATGAGTTGTGGCATTTTTGGCCAAGCAATGCCCTGTTTTGGAAATTAGATTTGCAAATATTTTAGGGTCATTGTTTTGCATTTGTACTTTTACTTATGTGAATACAGCTCTCCATTTGTGCTCTCTCCGTATGAACTGGACCCATTCTCGACTACTGTAACTCTTCTCCTCGGTCTCCCCCCTCTGCTCCTCCAACAACTCCAAAACGCTGCAGCCCGTACACTTCTCAATCTCCCCCACTGTGCCCATGCTACCCATCCAACTGCGTTACCTCTTCAAATTCCTCACCCTGGTCTACAAATCTCTCCATGGTCTTGCCCCTCCTTACCTTTCAGCACTCATCTCTCGCTGCACACCTTCCTGTCCTCTTCGTTCCCTGATTGCTACAACCCTCACTCCCCTTCCAGCCCTGTGTGCCACCTCTCAATTTCCAATCATTTGCCTTTTTGGCTCCCTCCACTGGAACAAGCTCCCCCACCACATTCAATCTGCCCACTCCCTAACTATTTTCGGACTTCAACTCATATCTTCTCCATCATATTCCATTATCCCCCATTAACCTTCTATCCCATCCCTACGCTCCCCAACACCCATGATCTTCTCTACCCTCGCACCTTCCTAAAGTCTCTCCAAAACACTCCAAAGTCACCCACCTCACTGATCGAATTACCTCCACTGTCCCCACTGTGACTCATCACCATGCAACTGAAAACCCAACCACTGCCCACCAACTAAGCAAGTTTTACTAACAAATGTACAGCGCCCTAGATAAGCGCATTACATAAATGTTATAAATAAATAAGTATAAATATTTTGTAATATTTCTCATATTTTTATCTAATGCATTCCCATCAGTGACTTGTTATTGCAGTGATTATGTATTTTGTTTTTGTTTTGTTTCTGATTGTTATATATATATATACATGTGTGTGTATATATATATATATATATATATATATATATATATATATATATATACACTATATATAGAACATTATCATTTGCTGGTAACAACTAAGACCATTTTTGGCATGTTTCATACAGTCTCAGCCTTTAGCGTTTCTTGAAGAAGATATTCGTGAGGTGTTAAAGCAGGAGACTGGGAAAGATATTTTCATTAAAGAGGATGATGAACCTGTTTATAAAACATGTAAACAAGAGGTTAGTTTTCAATACTTTGTGTAATTTATTTCCATGTCTGTGCAAAAATCTCCTCTAATGTCCAAATGTCAATTTCTAGCGTATTTCTGCTGTTAAGAAAGTCCGAAAATCCTTAATCTTGGATGCCTGGGATAAAGAAGAGCTTGATACTCGGCTGTTAATGGAACATGGTGTCTGTAATTTACAAGTATGTGTAAAAAAAAATAATTTAACTCCCAACATTATTTTTCATTCAACTATGAATACAGCAACAATCCCTTTGCAAAACGTCTGTCTTAAGCATTGGCCAAACAAGTGATAAGATTCCATGTATACATGCATATAATGTTGACCTGCTTTAAAGGCCTTCATCCACCTTAATTGTGTTATGCTCAGAGCCTTATAGAATCAAATTTAAATATGCAAGCTCTTTTTAGAATTTGAAAATAGCTTCTAGTATAGGTAATGAGTTTGACTAAATCAGAAGGCTGGAAGTACTAGAATGTTTAACTAGAGTTCCATATCATGCATTAGGCTACCAATATTTATTTTTAAGGAAAACTTCTTTAATGTTGCAATATTGTTTTATTATTTTCAAATCTAAGGCTGTCACACATTTTAATTTGGTCTGTAACTGTTTCATACGCCCATAATATATATTATCTTTAACTGTGCATGCAATGTCTTGTATATAATGTATACCCTGTTCATTTGTGTAACTGTATTTGTAACCATGTATTATTTGTATTAACTCTGTGCCCAGGACATACTTGAAAACGAGAGGTAACTCTCAATGTATTACTTCCTGGTAAAATATTTTATAAATAAATATTGTATTCTTAGACTGAAAAGATCCTTCCTACATCTTTATTAATGAAACCATTGATGGAGAGACAAGACTGGAAATGTAACCTGAACACTGAGAAACATGGAATTAATTTTCTTAAGAAAAAGAAACCTAATCTTGGTTTAAAAAATGTCAAATTGGAAAAGTCTCTTCAGGTATGTTGAATGAAAATTCACTTTATTTCTGAAAGATGATTACATTTTTTTTTTTTTTTCAAAGCTGTGGTCTGTGTTCGTTTTAAAACAAAAAATGTTTTGTATTGCTTACTTTAAGAGATCTCTTTGACCTTTTCCAATGCTATTTTTATTTTTTTTTAATCTGAAGATGCCTGGGAGATAAAAATGGAACTGTTAAAGGTTACCATGGTAACCTGTGACGAAATGAATTCATAATTTTTAACACACAAAAGAGCAAGATACTGACTAACATTGAGTTATTCTCCTATATACATCTGGAACGGAATGCTGCTTTATGGTCTTGTAAGATGTAAGTTCTAGTAAGAGAATGGGCTAAAAGCATACTGTATAGACTACTGTAGCCTAGTGCCCCAGACTATACTTTTCTCTGGCCGTAACACTATAAGTCCTGATAGGAACAGGCAGTGTTGGGGTTAAACTCCTGCACAGAGGCCTAGCATGTGAGTTGCAGACTGCATATGATACAATGTTATTATATCCAGGTGCAGGTCTACCCGGCAGTATGGAGTGTCATACCTGGGAGGCTACTGATTGGGTCATGCCAGTGGTGTGATGCCTGTCAGTACCTGGACCTGCCTTAGTTATGGGGCAGGGTTACAAACCCCTCCCCAGGTATAAAAGCTGGCACTCCAGTAAATTGTGTGGGTCTGTCTTACCTCCCTCTGTGGAGTGGGAGTGATTCTACCTTACCCCATCAGGGGATAAGGGGGCTAAGGATGGGCTTTTGGGGCCTCAAGCCCCTGGGGTCTAATCCAGGAAAGGAGGACAGATGTAACTGTATGCTGCACAGGTTCAAGAATAAAGACAAGTTGTACAGTTGCTGGTGTGGAGTGAATTACTGGGAAAGAAGGTGCTTGTGGGAAGAACTACTCTCCCTGGCTGGAGCCTCACGGGATAGAGGCGCTGTACCAAGAGGACTACCTGAAAGCCTGACCTGTTGCTACTCCCTGCTACATCTGCAGAGACTCGGACCTCCTGGAAGATCATGGGTGAGCTAGAACTGCACCACAGCACACCATGTAGCTACCAATCTCCTTGTGTCAATTGAAATCATTCAATAGGTATGTCATCACAGTATCCTCATTAAAAGTATTTCCTGTTGTTCCCATGGCAGTGCTCACCAATGCGTTAAATTCCACTTTTCAGCTTAGGACAGAAATGTACCTCTGGGAATACCATAAATAGCCCCTCTCTTCCTCCTCAGGTAGTCTTTTTTTTCTGTCCTACCTAGCTGAAGTAGAGGTTACCAAAAAGTAGGGGAGCCCCTGCTGCTGCCTCATATATGTAATGAATGAACGGTGCTTTGGGTATAAACACAATGGAGAATGGAGATAGAGATAGAACCCAATTATAGCACTCAAGTTCAAGATCTGTGTGTGTAGTGAATGATTTAAAACATAACTTTATTATATCACATAAATAAAATAATGGGTGTTAAAAAACTGACGACCTGAAGGAGTGACCTTCAATACTAGAACCATATAGGTTTTAGGGTCTAGGAGTATACGTGTATTCTGTAAAATACAGATAGCACAATGGGCTGGAAATCCTGATTAGGATCTGTCCAATCTATACTCACTGGCTCTGAGGTAAGTACTAATAACCGCAAACGCCTAAAGCAAACCAGGTATAGCTAGATAGTTAATGTGTGCTCAGAAACTGTCAGGTAAGTGGCTGCCGGACACTCACAAGAGTTATAAGGTAAGTGAGGAGTTGAAACTCCAATCAATGATAATGGTGACCTTATATTAAGGTGCAGTGCTTGGTCTGGTTGACCTGTGGTGCCCTGCTATAGTGTGGAGTGATAGTACGAATCTGACCTCTAGTAACCCCAGTGGTGGTATACATAGGTTAATTGCACTGTGTGCAGATATTACAGGGAAGAGGACAGTAACACATATAGTTATCAGTAGTACCCATAGAGACAGTTTATTAGTCAGAATATATGAGCTATTACACAGTAAAAATCAGAGGCGATACTCGGTGATAGTGAGCTCTCAGCTGCTTAGTAAATTATAAACTGTAAATGTTGTGCCCTAAAGGCAGGTATACTTATGTACAGTGACTGATACCTCCTTGGACCAGGGGTGAGTAACAACACTAAACAGATGTAAGCAGTCTGAGTGCTATTGGAACTAAATGGCCCTTTAAGCTGCTATCAAGGAATCCCTGAGTGGTGATAGTACCCACTACAGCTCGCTGAACACCTGTTAGGCAGGTATTTATAGGTCCTTGCAGGTTGATGACGTCACGACTGACCCCTGGTGTGCTGGGACATGCGGGAAGCTGCGCTGTCAGCGCAGTGAGTACAACCAGATGTAAGACTGCATGTATTTACACAATAAAGGTGAAATTGTCTGAGTAACTGTTGTCTGTGTTTTGATTCCTAGTTAGTCAGATCCTACATACTTAAAGTATCAAGCCTTAGTGTGCTTCAGGGGTAAATAGTGGCAGATACAGTAAAAGTGAGTTTACAGTAGATGGTGGTCCAGAGAAACCACAAATAGTCAGATTTACCACTGAATAGTGGATTTAGTCAGGATCTCTAGATTCCCTGATCACAAAAATGGCAAGGTGACAACCGGTGAAGGTAGGGAGGGAGGGGGGGTTTATATATTGTGAAGGAGGTGTCGTATAAGGACTGGCGACTATGTGGTTACAGAAAAGGGCTAAACAAATAGCCCTCGTTAAGGCCATGAGGTGACATTGTGCCCAACGTATATATCCATTTGGTCCTAATGGATATATATGTTGGGCACAATGTCACCTCATGGCCTTAACGAGGGCTATTTGTTTAGCCCTTTTCTGTAACCACATAGTCGCCAGTCCTTATACGACACCTCCTTCACAATATATAAACCCCTCCCTCCCGCATGTCCCAGCACAACAGGGGTCACTCATCAACCTGCAAGGACCTATAAATACCTGCCTAACAGCAGGGTACACTTAGGATTACTTACACTTCACGCCTTGACAAAGCCTCTCGCGAAACGCGCGCGTCGGTGGCTCCGTTTTCCATGTGCACGCGCAGGGGTCTGATTTTCACCGCAGTCACAGTCTCTGACTGCGAGGTGCTGCGGTTCCCTGCTCGTGTGGCTACACAGGCTCACAAAGTGCCCCGATGGACACTCTGAGCCTCCTAAGTCCAATCTAACACTGGCATCTGTTGTTCCACCTATGTTTTAGGTACTATACACTAATTAGGTCCCTGGCTGTTCAGCGAGCTGTAGTGGGTACTATCACCACTCAGGGATTCCCTGACAGCAGCTTAAAGGGCCATTTAGTTCCAATAGCACTCAGACTGCTTACATCTGTTTAGTGTTGTTACTCACCCCTGGTCCAAGGAGGTATCAGTCACTGTACATAAGTATACCTGCCTTCAGGGCACAACATTTACAGTTTATAATTTACTAAGCAGCTGAGAGCTCACTATCACCGAGTATCGTCTCTGATTTTTACTGTGTAATAGCTCATATATTCTGACTAATAAACTGTCTCTATGGGTACTACTGATAACTATATGTGTTACTGTCCTCTTCCCTGTTATATCTGCACACAGTGCAATTAACCTATGTATACCACCACTGGGGTTACTAGAGGTCAGATTCGTACTATCACTGCACACTATAGCAGGGCACCACAGGTCAACCAGACCAAGCACTGCACCTTAATATAAGGTCATCATTATCATTGATTGGAGTTTCAACTCCTCACTTACCTTATAACTCTTGTGAGTGTCCGGCAGCCACTTACCTGACAGTTTCTGAGCACACATTAACTATCTAGCTATACCTGGTTTGCTTTAGGCGTTTGCGGTTATTAGTACTTACCTCAGAGCCAGTGAGTATAGATTGGACAGATCCTTATCAGGATTTCCAGCCCATTGTGCTATCTGTATTTTACAGAATACACGTATACTCCTAGACCCTAAAACCTATATGGTTCTAGTATTGAAGGTCACTCCTTCAGGTCGTCAGTTTTTTAACACCCATTATTTTATTTATGTGATATAATAAAGTTATGTTTTAAATCATTCACTACACACACAGATCTTGAACTTGAGTGCTATAATTGGGTTCTATCTCCATTCTCCATTGAAGTAGAGGTTAGCATTTTTCTGTAATGTAGACGGGGCTTACCTGACTACTTAGTAGTTGATCCAGGGAAGTTGTCTGCCTCTCTCTTGCTGAAGCCCAGATGTCCACGCTCCGAAGGGAGGCTGTGCTGCAAATAGCCGCTAAGTCTCGCAGCTCCTGAAGCCGCTTGTGCTTGCGTGAACGCACGAGTACCAGGAGGGATGCTAGTCCACGGAGGGGAAAACGGAGAGTTTAAGTGTGCCTAGCAAGCACATGCTCTCGCTGGCCTACTACTCTGCAGAAGTATTAAAGCGTGGAGTATAGCATACACGCTGAAAGCCTGCTCATGTGCTGCAAGTAAGGCGTAACTGCTGCAAGCCTACTTAACTATATACGCACTGCTAAAAGTCTGAAAGCCTATCAGGACCTAGCCAGGGTACATAATTGATGCAAGCACTTCAAAAAGTGCAGTTATTAAAGTCCTAAGGTAAGCCCCAGGGAGATAGTAGTGGTACGCTTGTGATTTTTGTTTTAAAAAGAGATGGCTATAATTACCGATATTCATATTATGTTGGTACTCTAGCTTTACAACAGGAGGATTCAGTGGCCAGAACACCTACAAAACAAACTGTTAGGACAAATGCCATGAGAAAACAAAACCTTGTGCGGCTTGTGAGAAGCCTGCTTTGGAAAATGAAAGACTTTTTGAGGTTTGCCCAAGACAAAAGACCCAATTGAGCCTATGTCAGATTTCATAGATGTAACCCAGGGCATTGAGGCATCTGCTTTGAAGTCCGTCAATAAAGGCCAGAAGAGGACAAGATCATTTACTAGCCTGAAAAGACAGCAAAATTCATCTTCTAAGAATTCAGAGGATGAACAATTCAGCAGGATGGAGCTGGAAATGAAATCTTCAGAGAATGCTTTTTCAACAGAGGAATCATCCATTTTTGATCTAGAGCTTATAGGCCCACTTCAAGGCAGAGAGATCTTGCAAATCGAGGACGAGCCTTCCCCTTCAGAACCTAGAGATCGCCTATTCAGGAGCCTGCATAGGAAACCAAGAACCTTCCTGGTCTATGATGTGGTAATAAGGATATGATCAAAGGAGAATGGTCCCAACTTGACAAAAATGTTTTTTTGACTAGGACATTTTCAAGAATGTACCCATTAGAGGAAAAAGAAATGGAAGCATGGGATTCTCCCCAATGGTGGACACGGCCGTATCAAGGTTAGCCAGAAGAACAACCCTGCCTGTGGCCAATGCAGCCTCCCTTTGAGACGGTATGGACAGGCGGATATGAATGACGCCTTGAAGATATTGTTTACTGCTGCAGGCCTTTTATAGCCATAACATCTGTACCAAGAGCAATACATTTATGGATAGCTAATGTGGAGGAGGCCCTGGAGAAGGGAATTAAAAGATTCCAGATAGTTGGAGCTGGACCTAAGATGAATAAACAAACTGCTCAAGGTAAGGAAATTAGAAATGGAGTCCCTCAGGACCATTATTGATTGTTGCAGTGGACCTGGGAGACTGGCTCGTATCAGTAGGCCTAAAGGATGCCCACTTCCACGTTCCCATATGTCACAGACACAGAAACTATCTGTGATTTGCAATAGAGGTAGCACACTACCAATTCAGAGCTCTTCCCTTCCCCTAAGTCACCAAGAACATTCACAAAGGTGTTGAACACTCGTCACCGAATTAAGGAAAGAAGGAATACAATTTTTCACTATCTGGATGAATTTCTGATAAAGGCACGGGACAGAGTCCTGTTACTCCAACACCTATCATGGGTGCTAGAATTCATTTCGCATCAAGGCTTGTCAATACGGAGTAGAGCCAATTAAGCCCAACCCAGAATCTAAGATTTCTGGGAATGGAGTTCAACAAACAGCAAGGCAGAGTGGTTCTTCCCTCCGACAAAAGGAAAAATATGAAAGAGATGGTCAGAACAGCCTGAGTGAGCATTCAATTGTGGGCTTGTCAATGCATGAGGCTGATAGGCACTCTTCAGGTGGAAAAATGGACCAGATGGCATCTAAGAACGTTTCAACAAAATGTCTTACGCAAGTGGCAGAGGTAAGCGGCAAGCCTGGACCAATGGATTTCCTTACCACAAGACATAAGAGAATCCCATAAATGGTAGGAACGTGACAAGAATCTAAGAACAGTTTGTCCTCTACAAAATCAGGTCTGGCTCGAGCTTACGATCGACACAAGCGACACAGGCTGGGGGGCCCAACTCGGGACCGAGAGAGGCCTGTTTTCTTGGGCTATCGGAAGTCACGAAACATCATCCAACATTCTACAGCATAAGAGTGGTAATGGAGGAAATTGAGCACTTCTCACCACAACTAAGAGGGTGCAACTTAAAGATCCGGTCAGACAACCGTACTACGGTGACCTATGTAAGGAGGCACAAGCAGCCCTGTACAGGAACTACACTCAATTATAACCTGCGACTCATAGCGCAAGGAAAATAAATCTGCTGGCAGACTTCCTCAGCCGGAAGACCCTGGATCCAGGTCCCTTTCAAACACTACTTTCAATCAGTTAGTCACAAAATGAGGGAGACCAAACATAATCTCATGGCAACATCAGGAAACAGGAAGTTACAAAAAAACCTGCCCAAGAATATTTCATCCAGGAGCTACCAAGGTAGACGCTCCTATGTATGTGTTGCTTCTGATCCCAAGAATTCTCAGGAAAATCAGACGGGACAAGGCAGAGTTATTGGCAGTACTGCCGAATTGGCCACGCAGAGTCTGATTCACACAGGTAGTTAAACATTCGGTGTTTCATGGCCTATTCCATGGCCAAGTACAACATCCCAGTCCACAGGAGTGCAATTTGACAGCATGAAGCTTGAGCGGGAGTTTCTCAGATCAAGAGGGCTGTCACACAAGTTGGTACAGATCTTAGTGGCAAGGAAAAGGACTACGTCTACAGTATATCATATACAGTAATCTGGCAACAATTCCATTTGTGGTGTGAGCACCAAGGTATAAGATTCTTGGAGCCATCTATTCTTGCAATTCTTGAGTTTTTGCAAGAAGATTTTGATTCAAGAGCTTAGCTCAAGCTCACTGAAGGTTTGGTGTCCGCATTATCGGCACACACTTGGCTGCTATAGTTCTCATAAGTAGATTCTTCCAAGCTTTGAAGAAAATCAAGCCACAATACAAGGATCCAGTTCAGGCTTGGAATGGACCATTGGAATTACGGGTTCTAACAGATGCCTCCTTTGCACCACTTTCTCAAGCTTCAGACATGGATCTAACGCTAAAAAAAAGTCCTATTGATTGCAGTAACGTCGGTGCGCAAGATTCGTGAATTGCAAGCTTTGTCCGTGAAGGAAGCTTTCCTTGTTTTTCATAAAAACAAGGTCATCTTGAGACAAGTACAGCTTTTCTTATCTAAGGTTGTTTCAAAATTCCATCTTAACCAAGCGGTATTAAAGAATGGATTCTACACACATTAGAAGTAGTGAGGTGCTTAAAACTTTACCTTTCCAAAACAGAAGGATTTAGGAAGTCAGACTGTTCATTCTTCCAAAGGGAACAAGGAAAGGGCAAGCAGCCTCAAAATCTACCATAAGTCAATGGATTGTAACTGCTATAAGGGAAGCCTATACTATTCAAAGATTCCAACCCCAGAGCTGGTAAAAGCACATTTGATGAGCCATATGCACATCATGGGCTGCAAAAGTGCAAGCTTCCCCCTCAGAGTTATGCAGGGCAGCAGTATGGACTTTAATATGTTTATTAAGTATTATTCTTTGGACGTCCAGGACTCAGCAGATGCATGCTTTGACAGAAAGATATTGTAGTCTATTGCCACCACTTAAATAAAAGATCATATTTAAGTGTCAAGGAGTGTGGTGTTTTATTTGTGTGTACTGCTCATGACCACTGCCATGGGGGCAACAGGAAAATAGAAAATTGATACCAACTTACTGTGATTTTCTTTTCCTGGATTGTCTTTCCGTGGCAGTACTCACAAATTCCCTCAGTTTAGATATGAGATTAATGGTTTTTAATTATATATTTTAGCTTTTGTACTGAGACTACCTGGGGAGGAGAGGAGGAGCTATTGATGGTCCTCTTACAGGTAGATTGCTGTCCTATCTCAGCTGGAGAAATATCGGGCAGAAATCTACATGCGGGAGGACCATACAGTGGCGGCCGCCTTTAGCCTCCTGCGGCCGTTTCAGCGCGACTTTGAAAACCGCGGGCAGATGCAGTGTTTGATGCGGCATGTTCCGGTATTTAAAGCCGCGGCCGCGTGCATTGTACAGTATTAGCGCTGTGCTTATTTAATTGTTTTCAACTGTTTTCAACATTACAGTCTCAGTTATGTGAGGTCTGTATTAGAGGTACACAAGCAAGGTACTGTAACATTATGGGCGGCGTGCGTGCAACATTATGGGCGGCGTGCTGTATACAAACTTTCACTGATACTATTGGCGCTGTCTCGGCATGAACACAGTGAAGTGCGTGGCATTCGGAAAAAAATACCCAAACAAATCGGAGATGTTGGAGAATAAAAGGGGCAGTGATAGTAAATAGGTACATTAATCTCATTATATCTCATTTTTGGGAGGGAATTGTTGAGCACTGTCATGGAAAGACCATCAAGGAACGGGTAGGTGGAACTTAACACATTGGTGAGCACTGCCATGAATGGGCTCTCCAGGAAAAGAAAATTACGGTAAATTGGTATCCGTTTTCAATTTATTTTTTGAAGAAAAGAGTGACCTCGTTATTGCATAGGAATAAAAGTAGGGTTTTTCTGTGTGATCTGAAACACCGTGCTGTGGCGGGACCTCGCCTATTTGTGCCATATATTTTGGATCTTTTGTGGTTAACCACAAAACTACTTTTTTATTATGGTCCTCAATGTCCATATATAACATTTGGGTCTTGGAAATTTTATAAACTGCTTGCAAATGTACGACGCCTAAAAACTCCTGTAAGTTTGACAGAGAAAATGTAAGAAGTTTTCTTAGAGTATCTTGAATATGTGTTGCCCAAGGAGGTGACAACGGATGAATAAAGGGACACTTCCTGGTCTTTTTTTCCTCTCTGGCAGTGCACTGTTTTTCTGCTGCCGTGTACATAGCGGTCTTGAGTAAGCTAGCCGTAAACTCGAGCCTAAGGTGAGAAGAGAGATGTAGGTCATTACATGGTGTTCTCTGCACTGCTCATGTGGCTCAAAATTGCTTCACTTCAATCAATCTTGCTCGGCTTCATGAGAATGGAAAAAAAAAAAAAGCAGGATGGTTTTCATTTTTTCTTAATGTCCTGAACAAAAAGGAAAAATTAATACATTTTGGAGGAAACAAGATGAAGTTTCAGGGGGAAAAGAAACCTTGGCAAAAAAAAAATGTCACTACCTTGTAATCTACATATTTTTCCTGATATTCCTGCCTCACCTGTCTCCCCTACAATCTATCCTAAACGCTGCTGCCAGAATCATTTTACTCTTTCCTAAATCTGTCTCGGTGTGTCTCCTCTCCTTGCTTCCTATCAAATTCCGTATCACACACACACTCAACTCTCACTTTTAAGGCTTTACACTCTTTTGCCCCGCCTTACATCTCAGCCCTAATTTCTCGCTACCCCTTTTGTGTCAAAAGCCCTCTCCCGCCTTAAATCTTTCTCACTGACTGCCCCACACCTCTGGAATGCTCTTCCCCTCAATACCCGACTAGCACCCTCTCTATCCACCTTAAAACACACCTCCTTAACGAAGCATATGAGTAGCTCCGTGGCTGATACTTTACACCTCATACATCAACCGTGACCCTTACAGATGTACTTACCAGGACACCTTCCTACTGTCTGTACGTTCTTCCTACTTAACAATTAGATTGTAAGCTCTTCGGAGAAGGGACTCCTTTTACTAAATGTCACTTTTATGTCTAAAGCACGTCTTATCATTGTATTGTTGTATTTGTTTATATGATTAGGTCAGGGGAGCGCAAACTTTTTATGCTGCGCCCCTCTGCCTGGCCTCCCCCGGTCTCGCGCCCCCTCTCCTGGCAGCAGCGTCAAATGATGCTCCGGGGTCACGTGACCCGCGGCGTCATCTGATGTCGGTCATGTCATATGACCCCGCTGTGACATTTGTCACCGCGTTACCATGGAGACACGTCTGAATCCCGGTAAGTTTTAGTGTCGCAGAGGCCTCACCCGATCTCCCGGCATTAATTTAAATGCCATGAGGAGGAGCGGGAGACCTCTGCAACCGCCTGCGCCCCCCCAGACAAATCTCCCGCTCCCCCCAGTTTGCGCAATGCTGGATTAGGTCATATGTATTACTGCTGTGAAGCACTACTGTATGTACATTAATGGCGCTATATAAATAAAGATACATAAATACATACATTTATTTGATCGTGGGCCATACAGTTGGTCATGTTAGTGGTGATCGTTTGTGAACTTGATTGCAATAATGCGAAACGCATTTCGCTTGCGTCAGAACGCATTGCGTGATAACACGTCAATTAACTGTTTTCAGTATTTTTTTTCCATGTGCATGATTTGAATACGGATGTTTTGCCATCAGTGGGGTAAAGTTTGTGGCCTTTTAAATTATGCTAAAATAAATTTCCTTTCTTTTCAGTCCATAGGTGAATGGGAAGCAGTTGTTTACGGAAAGACAGAAGATCAGTTAATCATGACTGAACAAGCAAGACGATATCTTGGTACCTACAACACAACTGGCAGCACTACATCAAGGCCTCTAGTTTTATGAATGTTGGGTTCTAATTTGTGATCCCAGTTGTCCCCTCTTTATTCTGTGCACTAAAATGAGACTTTTAGAACTGTTTGTACAAAAATGCTTTGTTTTGTAGCACATTTTAAAAGAAAGATGTAATACCAGTTATTTTGTAACCAACTATGGAAAAAGCCAAAGCTTCCATCTGTCTCACACAGAGCAATATACAGGAAGAGACAAATATGAGTCATAGCTTTTCACCAAAGGCTGGAAAATGGGAAAAAGAATGTGATTTCTTCTGGCTGAGGTGTTTAATAGAATGGAAGGGCGGAACTAAGGTTACCTTAGGAGAAGGGATGCATGCTTGCTTGGTGACTGGCAACTTTGCAATGATTCATACTTTTTCTCCATGATTTGTTTTTTTTTTAATAGACAACATCACATATGATCACAATTATTTTATGACCTTAAAGTGTGGTTAAAATAAGACTACTTAATATTATTAACCTCTAGTTCTGTTTAAATGCTTAGTGATTCGGCAAGAAAGAGTTTTCAATTAACGTTCTTGTGCCACCATAAATATTTGATCCTGATATATTAAGATGGATTGTATAGAAAGCTGTTGATTAAAAAAAAAAACAGGTTTTATTACTTTTGCTAGTTTGTTCTACCTAAAGCCTGTTTTTTTTATTTTCGCTGCATTCTACTCACAATAGCAAAATTATTTTTGACAGAAAAAATATAGCAAGTTACTTAAAAACATATACAGTACTGTACAGGCTTTGCATATTTTTAAAAATGCCAATCTTCACCTGTAAAAGAAACCCCATATGTTTCTTTTTTCCTTACATAGCAACAGAAAGCAGAGTCCAGCTTTTTTTTTTTTTTTTTTAATTGTACATTTAATCAAAAGTCGTACCTAAGAGTACAATGGGCGAGAATTTAGTTGGGCAGATAGCATATATTTGCTACCACATTTGTCATACATTATTTTGACAGGTTTTCAATACTGACGTTTAGAACTACTTGGCGTATCTTAATGTGTGTGCATATAGCTCTGCTTTCAAAACATACAGTATCTCCCAATGAAAAAATGTTTTGGTACATAACAGATATCTGAAAGGATAGGAAGTTGCACTATTTGATTTTGGTATTTTGCATAAGCACATAAGATGAGATGAGCTACAGTGTTAAATATATTTATATACTAAGGGTACTTAAAGCAACGGTAGATCAAAGGCAGAATTACGTGTTTTCTTTTTTTTTTTTTTTTTTCAAATTAGAATGTATCAGTATTTCTTATTCTCAGACAGGCTGAGAAATGTATGAAGATATTTGTTGAATGTATTATACAGGGTGTAAGAGCAGGGAAACCTTATTTGAAAGGAGTCTGTTTTTCTAAATTATTTGATGCTTGCCAGTAGATGTCTATTTAAATGTATATGCAGGTTCTCTAGAAGCCAAAATGTTTTCCTGATTTTTAGCTGCTCTGTGTCACAGTTAAGACAGAATGTTTCCATTTCTTTCACCAACTTCTATTTAATTCACACAGCCATTAAAATGCCATACTTTTTGAAATCTAAAATGTCAACTAGTAGAACGGGACATAATCCATGCACATTATAACATGGCTATTGCACTATATCCTGAATCATGTAAACAAAAACACACAGGAAGTTCTTTTAAAATGTTTTTTTTGGTCAGGGCACTGCAGAGTAGGTGAAGAAAGTAAGCGCTGTACTGGAGTAATGTTCCTTCTCAAAATGTCGATAACCCAATTGATAGGCTCTTGTTTAGCCTTTTCAGTATGAATGGACCATCACAATTTTATTCTAGAGAATATTATAGTTTTAAGATATGTTTAATGCATTGGCCTGTCTAAGCTTTGCACGTTTAAAACAGGTGACAACAGTTGTTTCTGTTGCCTATATTTAGGTATTTGCACTTATTATTTATTTTTTAGTTTTGAAGGAATGTCTTGGTCTTGCTTGTAATATAGAGAATGTACTGTATGTAGTATAATGGTGCGCGTGGCAACTTATTTACTGACTGGTAAATAGAATGCTATACTGTAGTTTTGTTTTATTTATACATCTTAAGTTCCTCTCCACTCCCAAGATGTGCTGCTATAGATGGCAGAACCGGCTTGCTGCTATTGAGAGATGGAATGAAAGAGCATTACATGCACTGTACAAGAATTTTAACAATAATGACACGTTCAACATAAAGAGGAGGATCAACCATTACCTTATGATCTGTAGACTATCACTTTAGCTAAAAGCTAAGAAGCACCACAGAGTTTAAAATGGAACAACACCTTAAGTGGGAATCCAGATTATGCCAGGAGGAGCTTTTCGTGTCTTACAGATGGCAACAGAAAATAACAGTATGATGGCATCAGCTTCAGAAAGAGAATATCCTGAACTCCATATCTACTCAATGAATAGTAACTCAGTTTGTGTGCGGTTCAATATAATTCTTAAGATGAAAACGTGTACATAGGCAACTTAGTGCTATAATTTTCTACACAGTAATGGTTTATTACCATTGTTCAAATTTAAAAAAAAAATGCAAATACTTCAAATTATATGCGTATGGAACACTAACTAATTACTTAAAAAATGGATGCTACCATACAAGGGTATGTATAATCAGTCATTCATATGTAATCTTTAAGATGGCGTATTTATTTCAGCCAAGTTAAAAAAGAAAGTATTTTTATCTACTGCTTATAGACATTCAATAGCTCCTCTCTGCGCAAATTGTTCACTTTCTATACAAATACATTCTGATTACAAACTTAGCAACTTGTATTGGTTGAGCTCCTCTTATTTCCACATTAACATTTTCTATCTTTCCTGCTAGAGAGTGCTGTAAAGCCTCTCTAGGGTGAGTTGGTGTTAATCTGTATATCAATTTTGTATGTTTGCCTCTTTTTTTTTGTCTTGTACACTACATACATTATATGTAGCAGTCAAACATGCATTTAAAAAACTGACAGTACATGCTGTGTACAATATTTTTTTAATATTTGTAATATAATTGAACAATGACATGGTTTCAGCCAGGTTCATTATGTTGTATGCTTTTCTTTGTTGTTTATCTGTTTCAGATAAGGGAATCTTGCTTTTTAGTCCAGCCGTATTAATAGCACAAATACAATATCTTTAAAGCAAGTGGTCTTCTGGTTAAATGTAGCACCATGTGATTTTGGGCTTACAGAATTTTGTATTTTGAATTACAATAGGAACATCACCCATTTTCACGCTAAACATTTTATCCAGGTGTCACAAAATAAAATTATTTTATAAATCATGGACTGCCTGCTTTTATTGCTGTGTTATGGAAATATAGACTAATGATGTATGTCATAGGATTCTTAACTAAATATGTAATTGTCTGGAATTCTAATTCAACATGTCACATGAACACTGCAGGTGTTTCATATTTTAAGTCTATTTCTTATTGGGCTGGACATGAAAGGACATTATACTTGAAAGGACATGTTGCCATATTAATGGTGTAGTTTACTCACATCAACAAGCTGATGTTCTGCCTGGGGCTGTTACAGCGGGGCATTGACAGGTGACCACAGAACAGCTCTAACGGACCCCCCAGTTCATGTAAGTTTTAGGGGGGGGAAAAGAGCAGCATGGATTTCTGCTTTAAAATCTCTCCGCCACAAAGTTCCGGAGTCTCAACTCATACTAGACAGAGCACACTGCTGACCCCAATAAACTCCGGGACATTATTGTGAAGTTACACTACCAAAGAAATGGTGCTTTTGGCACCAAGATTATCTCTACCACAGGAATTCAATGATGAGCAGTTTGTTATTCTGTCTCTTTATCTTCAGCTGCACATCTGAGACATTGAGAACTCAGCCAGTTTAACTCAGTCTTGAGAGAACAGCAACTGAGATACTGTACAGTGCAGAAGGTCGGGAGTACTCCATCTGTTCTGCAGATGAGTTCCTTGTCAGCAGTTTAGGCTTGGAAGCTGGTAGCCCGCAGAAACCAGCTGAGAAGCCTTGATCACTCAGGCAGGGCCGTCAACAGAAATCATGGGGCCCATGACAAATGAAAGGAGAAGGGCCCCCAAATAGCGCAGAAATTGTTTTTTTAGCGCGCAACTTTTACTTAACTTTTATCTTGTTAATAAAAAACATTACAATGCAATCTGCTTATTTTAATATTTTCAACAAAAGACAAAGATACCCAATGCTACATCCTATGTGACAAATACCTGGGAGGTATTCAGTATGGGACTGGGGTGTTCCCTACCTGTCTTCTGTGTATGGTGGGATTCTGATATCTCCTGTGTGAAGCTTGAGTCAGATCTGGAAGAAAGAAGTATAGGTTATTTTGGTGTAGGTATAGGGCAGTTAAGATAAGACAGCGAGAGTGGGTGAAAGAGACTGGGTGGGTGGGTGACTGACGAGTGGTTGGGTGACTGACTGGGTTGGTGTCTATTCATTCACAGACACACACACAAACTCTCCCTCTCTCTGACTCTCCTCTCTCCTACTCTGAGACTCTTCTCACATACTACCAGACACACACTCTCTCTCTCTGACTCTCAGGAGAGAGTCTGACTCTGCAACTCTCTCTCTGACTGCGACTCTTTCTGGGACGCACACTCTCAGACACACTATCTCTAAGACACTCGCACACTCTCAGACAGAGACACACTCCGACATACACACGGGAAATCGGAACGGGGGAAGCAAGAGTGGCATGGAGCCGTACTCACCTGACATGCTCCATGCAGGAAGAGGCGGGCCTCACTTTGCAAGCTCAGATAGAGCTTGCTGCGGACAAAAAAAAAAATCCTGGCAGCGTGCCAACACGCGCCAGCCAATCAGGAGAGGAGGTTTTTTTATTTCCTTCCGTTGCAGAGCGCGTGCTGCCTGGCGCACCGCGAGCGTGCTAAATCCTGTCAACCCGTGGGGACCGGGCGACAGGATTTATCAAGGGGCATGGCCGCGCAGGGCCTGACTCACAGGGCCCGGGACGCCAGTGCCCTCTGTCCCCCGCTGTTGGCGGCCCTGCACTCAGGGCTCCGAGACTTTCTTGAACAAGGTGCCAAGAAGATCACGCAAATCCAAGAAATGAGTCTTGCTATCAATGTCAAATTTGGACACTTGCCACTGTTGTAATTCTGAAAGATGCCAAAAAAGTTCAATTCACTTTTTCCTTTGTGGAAGTTGGTTTGTGGTGTTTGGGAGTACTTGCCTGGTCTGTGCACCTTCAGAGTCTCTGTGGCCAGGTCGATCAAGTATTTTAAGTTTTAGAAGTATGACATGTAACTGCTGATTTTCTATATATTTACTATGATACTCCTCAACATGTTGGCTTCTGGATGGAAGAAGACCCCTTACCAAATGTCATGGGCCTTGTTTCTTCTGATTTACACTATATTCAAGCTTTTATTTTTGTTCTATGGTTAATAGCTTCAACTTTACAATCTCTACTGTAAGACAGCAGCTGGTTACTAACAGTTGTCAACTGTCACCCCCACCCCCTCTGCTGACCTTTTATGCCATTATTCTTACTTTTATTAGGTGGAGACTATCAAAAGAAATTAAAGGCACTCCACAGTGCATAAACACCAATTAGTGAAAGTGTAAATACATTTGAAAAGAAGGAAAAGGTCTTTGGCGAAGGATTAATGCAATTATTAGAAACCTGAACAAACAAGAAAAAAATTCAGTGTAATATGTCTCAGATTTATTAAAAAGTAACAGTGGTTAGATGTACACTCACAAAGTAGGAACATTGTACAGGTAGTCCTCGCTATCCAACGTTTCACTTTACAACGAATGGCATATCCAACGCTTTACAATGCAACCCTACGGGCCATTTTTCGACGCCTGAATGCGTTATCCGACGTTCGCTGCCACTGATTAACATATGACTCAATATACAACGGTTTCACTATCCAACGCTACCTCCAGAACGGATTCCGTTGGATAATCGAGGACTGCCTATAATTGCATTAATATGCTGAGGAGGGAGGCCTGGAAGGGGCATGGATGCCTGGAGTGGGGAACCTCAGTAGATGCTACGGTTATAAAGTTAATTGCACACACAACCCTGTAAGCTCAGACCCACCTCACCATATTTTTTTTTTATGTCAAAAGGATTGCTACTGGGTATGTTACAATGTATAAACATAAGACAGAGAACCTCAATACTGCATGCAACATGACAAATCATACAGTTAAATACTTATCTGTTCTTTTCTCTGAGTGTCACTTAGTTACATTCTTTGGCAAAAGCATTGTAAGTTTGCAGACCACGTCAAGGTGAGCCCCCTTATTCTGCAAGTCCTATCACTATCTCAGCAAACGTGTTCTTTATCTCTCTAATATGACGAAGAAGTCTTAATAGACAGATCATTCACAGCTACATCTCAGGACTTGTTATTTAAAGGTGGGTAGGGCGGTTTGGAAACAGGGACGATGGGTCACAAACCTAACAATTGTTTATCAATTAAAATACACCCCCCACATCACCATATATATTTGTCAAAAAGGAGTACTACAGTGTTTGTGACCATGTATAAATATATTTGTTTTGTCATGTTGGATGTAGCATTGGGATTCTGTCTTTTTTTTAAAAACATCACATACCCAGTAGCACTCCTTTTGATGTGTGTGTGTTTTAATTGGTAAACAATTGTTGAAAGGTCTGTGATTCCTCCCTGTTTCCAAGCTCGCACTGACCACTTTTTTTTCCCAGATAGTTTTTTATTCGTTTTCAACATAGTACAAGTAATAGACATAGTATATCCAACAATATGACCATACAGTATAAACATTATCCTCTACCGAATAGTAGTATTACAGTATTAAGTCGAAATTCAAAACAGTCTTAGTGGAGCACTACCACGTCTGTTATACTGAAGCTGCAGATAATTTAGACATTAGATCTGGCCTATTTCGGTCCATGTTGAGGGATCGGCTCTTACTGAGTAATATATATATACACTATGTTGGGGGAAGAAAGAAGCAGAGTCGGGGATGTCGACTGAAAGAGACGAGAGGACAAGGAGGGACTGAAGGGGGAAGAGGGAGGGGTGAAGTGCCCCCTCACCCCTCCACGACTGACTCAGACATCTGTTTTTAATCATTTGTAGTTAGTTTTTGGTAAATTACTACTAATCAATTAACTGATTTCCATCCATGGGCCCCATGTTTTATGTAATTTGTTGGTTGAAGGTTTTAGGAAGGCTGTAATTTTTTCCATAAGCATCACCTCGGTTATTCTTTCTACAGTTCGCCTTCAGGGGGCGCTATTTTCTTCCAGTCTGCCGCCACGGCGCACCTGGCAGCCGTTAGTATAGATGACACAGTCAAAATCGTGAGAAGAAACACAAAATTGAAGTAATGTCTATAGCAATGTTTATAAACGAATGTAAAGTGCATAATACCCACGGAAGACACAAACACAACACTTAAAGAAAGCGTATATATCCAAGCTCTATAATGAAAATATAAGATACATGTATGGATATAATTCCTAAACATCCAGTGTTATGTGATTCAAATATAGAAAAATATCTCTAACCTAAATTATTAAATAGATAACTAGAAATCCGATCAATATTAATTTAGAATGAAACCTAAAAAGTATATAAAAATATAAGCAAATATATATATAAGGACATAAATGTTCATTAATTAAACCTATATATAATATAAGATCTGGGGGCATTTATGTGAGCACCCAGGCTACGGCCCGCATATTCCACCCATTGGACAACATCTATGCTTAAATCCATGGCAATCACTAATCTGCCTTTTTTTTCTCCAACAAACAGATATATCCACTCAAGACTTTGGAATTCCCTCCGCTATTTAGGATTGGACTGCATTTACCACGACCGCCTTTTAAAAACGCAGGACCTCATATTTTAATATTTTTATCTTATGGAATACAATTTTTAATTCTATTTTTGCTCCGATTTATCAGTGACAGAGACACTTCTCCAGTTTCATATGTATTTACGCAGGGATTTTTAGAATTGTTTGCTGTTTTTTATATTTACATTAGCTTGCTTCAGACATTATTAATCCCACCTGCTTTACTCAGCAGTGCGTTTTAAACTTGGTTAGTATACATTAAGAACATGGTATTTCACCTGCCATACTTACCCACATAGGATATTAATTTAGCATGTTGCTTACCATTACTAGTTGAATATCATCATTTTATTATCCTTATCAACACTATTTTCACTAATTCTTAATAGGTATTTAAACTAATCTCACAAAATTAACCTTAATCACTCTGCACTTTAAATATTCAAACACCCACTTTTAGTAAAATAACATAATTTTTTTATATATATTACCTTTTTTATATATGTTACTTTTTTTTATATATGTTACTTTTTTATATATATTACTTTTTGATGCAACTTATAATAAGATATGCATTATTCACAAACTACCTCCATCAATTTATAATAAACCATTTAATCTAATTTAACTAAATTAAACACCTTACACTTTAAATATTTAATCACCTTTTTATCAACACAAGACCAGATTAACTCACATTAAAACATACACTATTTATAAATTAACAAACACAAGATTGAATTATATCTTTCATTTTTTGACCAACATAATTTAAAATTTAAAATTGAAAATCTAGATCAACTTTTTAATCACTTTATAACAATATGAGTACACAAAAAAAAGACACATAACTTATCACACATAGATGATTTTATTAAGTTACACACTGAGAGACTTATGGCATAGTATAGCAATTATACCCTATGTAGCAAGAATCTTAGGTATATTCAATACCTTCCACGATATATATATATAATTCTTTCAGCACCTCAGGCAAATGCGAGAACCCAGAGACCTTCAATACAATCACGCAGTACATTAGGGACTGCGCGCGCACTTTCTCCCCTTTTTTAACAACTCAGAACTTTATTGAAACAAAACTGAACATTTACAATGACATTAATGATTCTATTGGCTGAGCTAGAAAGCACACGCAACTCATCAACATTGAAAAACTTTATTAGCGATCAGACCACTACACAAACGCGACCCAGCAGAAGATGGGATGCGCGCGCACCTTACAAGATGGCGACGTCCCGTCGCATTAGAGAAACGGAACCGGACCAATACAACGATCTGGATTGGCCCAACTCGGCATAAAAGAGGCTGGGAACAGCAGGACCACATCTACAGAGCCTGAGGAAGTCCAGTACTTGGACGAAACGCGTTGCTCTTTACCAGGAACATTTTAAAGCACATTACAGAGGAGGCGGAGGTGCAGTTGCACCTCTCCATCCGGACGCGGAAGAGAGAGACTCCCTACAACTATACACCACACTGTCTACCCCTTGCATTTACCTTCCACAGAATTGTATTCTGTGTTTGTTTTTATTTTATTTTTTCATGTTTTATTAAAGAAATCCCCCTGGAGTGGCACTGTGAACCAATGAAGTAAGTGGCCGATACATCAAGAAGAAGAACCCGCATCGCTAGAAGAAAAGCCTCATCAGAAGCACACGGGACTCCCAAAGAAACCTTGATGTGACTGGGCTTACACAAGGCCGTGTAAGTTTTATATACCTTTATTTTATTTCACCTTCACACCAACACACATACACCCATGTGTGCCTATCCTTCCAATTAGATATTAGACACCTGAGCCAACACACCCGCTCAGGATATAACTGCTTCACCTTAAAGAGCAATTACCAGTTCTATAACACTGCCTGTTTCCAACCATTGTGCTCCCCCATCCTTTTTGTATTTACTACCCGGTCTTGACAACAGCTGACTGGGCTGGTGATTTTTGTCGCAAAATCACCTCCTCATTGGAGCTGCTATTTAAGGGAGTAAGTTGGGAACGCAGGTCACTCTTTGATAAAGCGCCATGCAGTCGTGAATCGCGTTAGAGGACCTTTTTCTTTAGCATCTGCTATCATGCATTTTGATTAAAGCATTTTTATTTTTTCTTCCTGCCTCCAGCCCTATTTTGTTAGCAGTGCACTATCATCTTTTTTGTTGTTCCTGTTACTTTCTCATCTGATGGATGCACGCCACCTCCGGGACTATCTCGGACCACAGCACATCGCAACATGTGAGTTCTTTCATTCTATAACAATGGATTGATTTCTACATGTTTATTGCTTCTATAGGAGGTATTATAAGTGCTCCAGCCTTTGGACTTATAGGCTGCCACTCAGACCAGGCTCACAGGGTGGGTTCTCCTATATGTGAGCCCATTTCTATTTGTCTGGCTGAATTGGTTACCTGGCTACTCATATTGTCCTTGTTATAGGCTTTATTGTGAGCCTTATACCTGCTTCACATTGATTATGCAGTGCTATTTGGATACCTAAGGTCTCGGACTTCGCTATATTGCTACCATTTATCCTACTATTGGAAGCACCAACAATGAGATTTACTTCTCATTTCTTGTTTGCTAGGAGAAAAGTCAATGGCTCCACAGTAATGGAGAGGCCTGTTACATCTTTAATGATAGTTTGGACAATGGACCAAAATTTCTGAATCTCTGGACATGACCACCAAATGTGAACCATGTCACCTCTCTGCCCACAGCCACTTCAACACAAATCTGATGTTGCCGGGTAGATCTGCTTCAGACGACTCGGTATGAGATATCAATGAAATAGGATTTTGTAAATATTCTCTTTGATTGTGGTACAGATAGAGGTCTTTGCGGCACACTCCCAAATATGCTCCCAGTCATCTATCAATTTCTACGATCAGGTCGGCCGCCCATTTGAGCATGTAATTATGATCAGGCGAGTCAACTGCGGATTCTATACCCGCATATATTTTTGTGATCAGGCCTTTTTGATAGGTACCTCGTCTGAACAGTGCTTCAAAATTTGAGAGAGGAGGAAATTCTAATTTTGGGGAGATTTTTTTGGAGAAAGTGCAGAATCTGTAAATATTTAAACATAGAGAAATCAGGAGTCTCGTATTTGGTTTGTAGCTCCTGAAAGCTTAGAAATGTCCCATTATGTTATAAGTCGGTAATTGTCTTAATGTTTTTCTCTTTGAATTGGTCAAATTGTTTAGTATGACATCCCGGAGGGAAACTTGGATTATTATAAGGCCGCACCCATAGTGGAACGCGCTAGCTTCCTCCTGATGCCGTGCTTCATATACAAACTTGTTTGTATTGCGAAGCGTTGCTCTCCCTGTAGCGCTTGTGTACTCACTAGCGCGTGTGCAATATGCGCATATGCATTTGCGTCCTAGTGTTTGGTTTGGCCGTATCCTGCACTATGGACAAAGCTTAATGCATTTCACACATATGTGCACTTTATCAAAGAGTGAGGTGTATAGTATCAGCCACGGAACTACCCATATGCTTCGTGAAGAGGTGTGTTTTTTCTAGATGGGTCTTAAAGGTGGATAGAGAGGGTTCTAATCCGGTATTGAGGGGAAATTTATTCCAGTGGTGTAGGGCAGTGAGTGAGAGGGTTTTAGATACAAAAGGGGTAGACAGAAGACATCCTTAAGCAGAACGCAAGAGTCGGGAGAGTGTATATCGAGATTTGTGGTTAAGATGTAAGAAGGGGCAGAAGTGTGTATAGCCTTAAAAGTGAAGAGGAAAATGTTGTGTGTAATATGGAATTTGATAGGAAGCCATGAGAGGGATTTCAGCAGGAGAGACGCTGAGACAGGTTTAGGAAAGTGTAAAATGATTCTAGCAGCAGTGTTTAGGATAGATTGTAGGGAGATAGGTGAGAGGCAGGAAGGTCGGACAGTAGAAGGTTATAAATATTTGAGATGGGAGAAAATTAGGGTATGCCTTGGAGTTTTAGCAGTAGAGCAACAGAGGAAAGGGTTTATATTTGCAACGTTGCAGAGGAAAAAACTACAGGTTTTAGCTACTTTGTGAATATGAGAGGAGAATGTGAGGGAGAAGTTCATGTAGAAAGGGGCAGTAGTGCCAGGCTTGGTAGGAAGTATGAGGAGCTCTGTCTTTGACATGTTAAGTTTGAGTCGGCCGAGGGCCATCCAGGATGATATAATGGAGAGACATTCAGAGACTTTGGTCTGTACAGCAGGTGTAAGGTCAGGGGTTGAAAGGTAAATTTGTGTGTCGTCAGCATAGAGGTGATATTTGAACCCAAGAAATGTCATAAGGTCAACTAGAGAATGTGTGAGAAGAGGTCCCAGGACAGACCGCTCTGGATACAACCACAGAGAGATCGACAGAGAAGGCGGTGTTGGCAAACTTGACACTGAAAGTACGATGTACGAGGAAATTCAGGCCAGAGCTCTGTTACGGATACCAACAGTATGGCGAATGTGAAGGAGAAGAGGGCGCTCCACAGAATCAAATGCTGCAGAGAGGTTGAGCAATATGAGCAGAGTGTAATGACCGTTGTCTTTTGCAGCATAGAGGTCATTAGTTATTTTAGTAAGGGCTGTTTCGGTGGCTTGAGCAGTGTGGAAACCGCATTGTAGAGGATCTAGAGTATATGAGGTGAGAAAATGGAGCAAGTGAGAAAATACAAGGCATTCAAGGAGCTTAGAGGCAAAAGGCTTGAGGGTGACAGGACAATAATTAGAGAGTAATTATGCAGCTTATACTGTACACAGCAAATGTATTTCTAGGTGGCTTTAAAAGTCTATACACATTTTTTTCCCCTCATCATTTTCGGTGGTTGATCATTGTTAACCAATGCAATACAGGCAGCAATTGGTTAAGTATTAGCAGGGGTGCCGACAAGGGGGGGGTTGGGGTGGGTTGGGGCGGGGCAGGTAAGGTGTCCCGGGCCGTGGCTCTCCCCCAGATGCAGGCCTCCCTCACTCTGTCCCACGCCGAGCTTACGACACTGGCACATGACAGGCCTCTCTGATGTTGGCACGGGCTGGAAGTAAGCTTCGCCCAGCTTCCCTCATGCGCCGACATGAGAGGGAGGCCCGGTGCTTGCTGACTCAGAAGCTCAGCATGGGACAACATGAGGGAGGCCCTGCAGCTGGGGCAGAGCCAGGGCCTGCCGGCAATTACTTAGTCCGGCCGCCGGGACCCCGCAGCCACCGAGCCCGGCCAGACAATCCCCAAGGTAAATCTGTATTTTTTATATGTATTTTATTTATAAAAAATATTTTACCAGGAAGTAATACATTGAGAGTTACCTCTCGTTTTCAAGTATGTCCTGGGCACAGAGTAAAACAAAATAATACATGGTTACAAATACAGTTACATAAATGAACAAGGTATACATTATATACAAGACATTGCATGCACAGTTAAAGAAAATATATATTACACTGGCGACACACTTTATTCGAGCTCGGCTAGTCCCACGAATTCGGGTATACCCGGGTGTATTGAGGTTTGTGACTGTTTTCTGCCCGAGTACATTGAGTTATTTTCCAGGCAGGGATTGAAGCATTTTATTCCCGCTGGCTGCAATACTGCACAGTATATATATATATACTGCATTACAATTCATGAATTTATGCCATCTGGTAGACACGCGAAGCATTGCAGCCTATTAAATCCTAATCATTATCATTTAACAGATCAGCCGCCCATCAGCCAGGCATGAACCCTGGCTGGGAAGGCAAATGCAACGAGGCTTGTCAGAGGTGAGGAGCGGCGCATTCCAGGTATCTGCCAGGTACATACTGGGTATTTGCTCGAATAAAGTGTGTCGGTGCAGTATGAGCGTATGAAACAGTTACAGACCAGATTAAAGTGTGAGACAGCCTTAGATTTGAAAGAACTTAAGCTGGTGGTGGATATGAGAGTCTCTGGTAGGTTGTTCCAGTTTTGGGGTGCACGGAAGGAGAAGGAGGAACGTCCGGATACTTTGTTGAGTCTTGGGACCATGAATAGTCTTTTGGAGTCTGATCTCAGATGATAAGTGCTGCATGTGGTAGGGGTGAGGAGCTTGTTCAGGTAGCTGGGTAACTTGCCCAGAAAGTATTTGAGGGTGAGACAGGAAAGGTGAACTTTGCGCCTAGACTCTAGTGATGACCAATCTAGTTCTTTGAGCATTTCGCAGTGATGTGTGTTGTAGTTGCATTGGAGAACAAAACGACAAATTGAATTGTAGAGGGTGTCAAGTTTGCTAAGGTGGGTTTGAGGTGCCGAGCCATATACTATGTCTCCATAGTCAATAATTGGCATTAGCATCTGCTGTGCAATACGCTTTCTGACCAGGAGACTTAGGGAGGATTTGTTCCTGTAAAGTACCCCTAGTTTGGCATAGGTCTTGGTTGTCAGGGTATCAATGTGCATCCTGAATGTTAAGTGGGAGTCAAACCATAAGCCCAGGTATTTAAAACTAGTGACAGGTGTTAGGGTGGATATGTATGGCGGGGGGGTGTATTTTTATATGTATAGGAGGTGTATTTTTATATGTATTGTGGGAGTGTCTTTTTAACTTATTGGGGTGTTGTATTTTTAATATATGTAGCAGGGTCCCCCCTGGTCCCCCTTACCCTCGCTGCTGCAGGGTCTCCCGGCGGCATCGGAGGCAGGGCGCCACCATCGTGGTTGTGTCGCGGAGGTTCGCACATGCGCAGTAGCGAAGCGGCGGCCGTTTTGGTAAAGGAGAAGTGGCAGCAGAGGCGATCCGTAGGGACGGCCCACAGTCGCGCATGTGCACTTACGGCGATGCGGCGGCCATTACAGAGTTGCGCAGGCTCAGCGGAGAGTAGCGGCGGCCATTACAGATCGCGAACGCGGCCCCAATAGAAAAGAGGGCCATAGAGGACTACAGACCCCAGAATGCTTAGAGGAAGACAGGCCACCTGATACCAGGGAGCCAATAGAGCTTACAGCTTTCCCTGAGAGGAAAGATACATTGTTGTGTGCTGCAGTGAGGAAGCAGAAGAAGCTGGGATACAGACAGGGGAGGGTGGGTAAGTGTAGAGAGCAAGTGGCTCATACACTAGGCCAGACATTCCCCCCTTAGGCCCCAGCTGGGCCCCAATCACCTCAGCTTGTGGTTACTACAGGGACTCCCCTTAGATAGGGACAGGGTCCTGTAGAACCCAGACAAGTGAGGGTACAGCCAGGAAGCATGGATCTCCTGGTATTGCGGTGAATGTGAATCACTCTCTGCGGCTGCAGAGATAAGGGACTTTCTAAAGGTGGATCACTCCATGCGGCAGTCACCCACCACCAGGCAGAGTTACAGGACATCGCTGAGGAGATCGCAGAGCGGCGGATCCTTTGTGAAGTGTCTGCAGCCCCAGGTGCTGGAGCACTGGGGTAGGTATCGTATTTTAAGTGCACCAACCTACCGGTACATCAGGCGCTGATCCCGCCTATAGGTTTTGGGTTTCTTAGAGGACTCGTGGGACTCTGGGTACACGGTGTTGGGGGAGGAGTAAGGTGTAAGGGTATAGCCCAGTTAGGGGCAAGGTTATTGCTGCCAGCTAGTGGCAGAGGGTGACACGGCTGTGTTGCTATTATGTGATGTGATGTTATTGTTTTGCCCATATAGTAAACAGTTATACATATATCTAGTGTATGTGTTCATTTGAATGTGTCCTGCGAGGAACAACTCCCGCTCTGCTGGGAGCCATCGCAGGTGGAGGCGCTGTACCATATAGTATTGTTCCAGAGGATACACCCCAGGCTCTCACTGGCGGAGGCTCAGGCCTTCTGTGAGCCTAACAGGTAAAGCACCACACCAGTAATACATATAGATTCTCCCCATATGCACCCTATCTGCAATTGGGGGGGGGGGGAATATGGGTTACATATGTATTGGCAGGGTGGTGTATTTTTAATATGTATTGGGTTGGGGGGTGTATTTTTAATATATAATGGGCGCGCGGACGTGACGCTAGTCCTGGTTCCCGGGAAATCTGTCTGGGGCCCGGAGTATTAACTCCACTAAGCTGACAGTGGTCACCTATGAATAGCTTAATTTCAATGCAGTGGATGTTTTTTTTATTTATTATTATTTTACCTTCTTGACATGTGTAGCCAGGTCCCCCAGGCTTACCCTTATCTCCGCATGCTGAGAGGTTAGGGAAGGTTGCAGTGCATGTAGGGAGTGCTTCGGTACATCGGAGGCTCTGCAGTGATCCGATTATTAGGGCGCCGCCATGTTGGTGTTCGCGCATGCGCGGTGAGTCCGTGGAGGTGGTGAGGGAACAGAGTTCGCGCATGCGCAGGAGAAGGTTGCGAAAGCCCGCAAAAGAGGAGCTGCTCCTATAGGGTGGAGCGCACGGGACTACGAGTCCCAGCAGCCAGAGCGAGATCAAGTGACGCCAGGGAGCCTATAGGGCGAGCGGAAAATCGGGAGGAAGAGTTAGGAGGTTGCGCAGGGGAGCACGCTGAGGAGAACCGAGGAGGAAGGAGAAGGAGCTCTGCGTGTAGGGAGGCTGGTAGCCCCCTACACTAGGCCTTATACCCCGGCCCAGTTAGGCCCTGAGTCCCCTTAGAGTGGAGCGGAAGTAGGGACTGGCCATCAGATAGGGCCCAGCCCCTTAGCACCAGCAGAAGAGTGAGACATTCAGAGACTGTTGCACTATCATAACAAAGGTTTGGGCTTAGACCTGCAAGCACAGCAGCAGCCGACCGGGTGGGATCGCCCTGGAAGGTATCCCTGGAGTGTCTTCATTGTCGGATCCTCTGTGAAGTTCTTTGGCAGGCCCGAGCGCTGGAGCGCTCGGCAGGTAATCTCATCAAGTGCACCAACTGTATACATATATTCATATCCGAACATAGTGGCTGCGCAGTCACACACATCTACCTCACTTTGGGGGGTGGGGCAATATTGAGTGGGGGAATTGGACACGGTGTGGGTACACGGTGAGGGGGTCGCGTCCTGCGAGACGCAGTAGTATAGTGTCTCCTCTAGGGAGGGACACCTATTGATTATATGCAAGGTTATGGTTGTGTTAGTAAAGCCATCGGTTACTTTTATATGCTGTGTGTGAGTGTAATACATTATTGTCCTGCGAGGAACAACTTCCACTCTGTTGGGAGCCATCGCAGGTGGAGGCGCTGCACCAAGAAAGAGGTATCCGTATTCATAAAAACTGCCCCAGGCTCTCCGTGGCAGAGGCTCAGTCCCTGCGAGCCAACAGGTTTCACAGCATTGGTAGCGTACTGTATTCAATAGGAAACAGGGCTACACATGTATACAAAACAAGAATGTATCTGACCTAGTATATGTTATAGCCTTGGATCTTTTTGAGCGCCTCAATGCCTACTGATAAACCTTAACCCCTGCTACCCAAACGGTTTTGTGTTGCACTAGTCCCAGCTCTCCAATTGTTACTTGCAAAATGCAAATCGACAGGGAATAAAGCCTCATCATGAATTGAATGCTCAGCGCAGGTCAGCTGTATGTGGCATAAAGGCTCAGTGTGGTGTGAAATAATCCCATTGACAAGCTTTTGTCTGAACAGTCTGCTACTCTGGAGAGCAAATGCATGTCATTCTGCTCGGAGCATGGGCGGCGTTGTGTGCCACGCTGTGCAGTCAACAGCCCTTCTGTTCAGCGGCCACAGACTTCCTCTGGATCATTTCAGGAAAATGTGTTGATTTATAACCGAATCTTTCACCCCTAAGTGATATGTTGCATGACGTGATAGAAAACGCAGGTGCTTGTCTCAATGTATGTGTTGTCATTATTGACAGGCATTATAACATACCTACAAAATGTAATTACGGTGTGACATGCAAATGTGGACAACAGCTGAAAGCCTCTCATTTGTACATAATGAGATGCAAACTCTATTGTTATTAATCATGTATCACAAAGTCTGGAAAACTGCTTTGGTACAGAGCTTTTTTTTTTGTTGCCTTTTCTGGTTTTACAACCACTTTTTGCCTTTATTGTTAGTTTTTTCTGCTGCATTTTTGGGCAAAATCATTTTGCAGAGGATTCGAAATATGATTATCACTGATTTTTTTTTATTTCCTGTAAGTTTGGAATCCCTGAAGCATTTTTTTCAGATGTCAAATGTGTATTACAGCAAAAAAACATTTTGATCTGGCCTTTGCTCCTACCTTTCCAAATATTTTCATCATATAGGTGATGTTTTTGTACAGCGGATCGCTGACTTTAATTTGTTTAACTGAATAAGAACCATTTCTTACTTTGCAAGAAATACGACCTGTCCAGTGTAGATATGGACACTTGCCTGTGTTCTGGTTTTTAAAATAATTTGCTGGTTTTGGTTCGAAACATTTTTTGGGTTTTGATTTTGTATTAGGTTTTGATACTTCAGTTTTAGGTGATACCTTTACAATTGTACCAACAATTGATATTTTAAGACAAGCTTTCTAGAGTTCTCTCTCTTCCTTAGGTCAGCAGTTCTGATTTACAAAGATTTCATGAATTTAACACGGATGTTAAACTCATGAAATCTTTGTAAATCAGTATTGCTGAGCCGAGGAAGAGAGAGGATCAGGGAGAGGATAGGGGGGAGGGAGAAAAAAAATTGCAGTCAGTATTAATATTAATGGGGTCCTGGATTTTTTTTTTGCCCGGGTGCCCGCGCATGTCTAGCTACGCCACTGACGGTACTGGTAGGTTCTGATTTTACACGTTCGGTTATACCCATATGTAAAGTATAGTACAAAACCCTGTTTTTAACCTCCATCTTGGTATGAAAATTTAGCAGGACACTCAAATTTGTAGGGAATGTACCAGGTCATGCTGGAAAGAGATGTACAATACTGTCTCAGCTGTGCTCACTAAGGAGCCTATGCTATAAGCATTCATAGAGAAAAATCACCGGGCCATTTAAATCGCCATTTTTTTTAACGTTGCTATCACGGTATTCAGAAAGCCTTGATTACCTGTGATAGCAAAATTCCCAAAACTGGCGAGTAACCAGTG
Organism: Ascaphus truei; assembly: GCF_040206685.1. Lineage (NCBI taxonomy): Eukaryota > Metazoa > Chordata > Amphibia > Anura > Ascaphidae > Ascaphus > Ascaphus truei. The sequence continues at coordinate 101,505,964 of NC_134484.1, forward strand.
GCGTGATGATCGCCTCTCTGTAAAGGCCTTATGATTTCGTTCAGCTGCAGAGAGAGCTGCTCAGAGAGCCACCTCTCCCTGCGCATATATTGCCTGAAATTAAATTTTTTTAATAAAAAATGTAATACTAGTGTAGATGAGCAGGGGGTCACCGGAGCAGAACCGCGTTGATTTCAGATCCGGGGACCTCCTGCTTCCCGAGATACGGGCCCTGTTATGGGGTACCGGTATCTCCTATGCATTTCATTCCCACGGTCACGTGACACGGGACATTTAAATGCATAGGAGATACCGGCACCCCATAATAGGGCCTGTATCTAAGGAAGCACGGGGTCCCCGGACCTCAAATCAACGCGGTTCTGCTCCGGAGACCCCCTGCTCCCCTACGCTAGTATTAAAATTTATATTAGAAGAGCTGCTACCGACAATAAACATTAAAAGCACAACAACACTAATACCCACCTCTTCTACCCCCACATGATTAATACCAGAGGCCGTGGGTGTCCGAGGGTCCTCGGGTGGTCCCGTGGGTGTCTCGAGGCCCTTGGGCGATTCTCGCAGGTTTCTGTGTGTCCTCAGGTGGTGTCCGGGGGTGTCTGTGTGCTCTTGAGTGTCTGTGGGACCTCGGGTGGTTCTCGTGGGTATCTGTGGGCCCTCGGATGGTCCTCGTGGGTGTCTGTGGGCCCTCGGGTTGTCCCTTTGGGTGTCTGGGGGCCCTTGCGGTGATCCCCATGGGTGTCATCAGGTGGTCCCTGCGGGTGTCTGTTGGCCCTCGGGTGGTCCTTGCTGGTGTCCGGGGGTCCTCAGGGGGTCCCCATGGGTGTCTGTGGACTATCAGGTGGTCCCTGCGGGTGTCCGGGGTCCTCAGGGGGTCCCCGTGGGTGTCCAGGGGGCCTCAAGTAGTACCCGTGGGTGTCTGTAGGCCCTCGGGTAGTCCCCGCGGGTGTCTGGGAGCCCTAGGGTGGTCACCGCGGGTGCCCGCTGGCCTGCGGTACCAATCCTGTGCCCAAATGTTTTTGTTGCAATACATTTAAATAAATACACCCCACTCCACATACAGTACAGTAATGGGCAAAATAACTATTATCCAGTGCATTATAAAATAAAACATTAGCCAACCAGAAAAAATAAAGTAAATAAACCTTTCAACTTACCCCTGCCATCATGAAGGGCATCCTTGGCAGCATACTGCAGGTCCATATCCTCCGATGCCAGCAAGAATAAATTAAAAAATACAATCTAATGGCCCCTAACCCTTTAATCACGTTAGCGGTTAATAACCGCTATAGTAATTATGGAGTTAACCCACCCTCCCCCGCTACCCACCCGGGAGGCCTAACCACCCACCCCGGGACCAGTATACCCACCCTGTACCCATTGATTGGCATAGTGGTATATCATACCCATATAATATGGGCATGATAAGCCACGATAGCAGTCAATGGTCACCCTAATAGAAAAGCATGAAGGCCAAAAATACACAATAATAAAAGATATACACAAACATCTAAACACCTCAATTAAATAAATAAAAGCACCAGCCAACAAATGTATTTAATAAATAAAAGCACTAACCAACAAAATTAATTAATTTTAAACACAAGCCAACAAAACAATTAATGAATTTAAACCAGTAGCCAACAAAACAAATCATTAATTTTAAACGCTAATCAATCCTAAAATGTACTAAAAACAAGCCATCCAAAATCCAAACAATTGAATCCAAATAATAAAAACAAATTGTAATTTTTTCTATCAATTCAAAACAAGCATCTGACAAAAAATACATTGTCTGTCACTGTATTTATCTATACCCTGCACAGATTAATACATTATCAGTCAATGGGCAATCACAAACATAAAAATAAATAAATACAATTAAAAAATCTGAAAAAAGACATTTACATGCATTCAATATTTTACTTACCTTTTGAAGTCTTCACCCTCCGAATCCTGTTGTATCTGCAATCTCTCGTACCGTGACATAACCCACAATCCAACTACCCGAGGGCCCCCGGACACCACCTGAGGACCCCCAGACCCTCGCGGGGTCTACCTGAGGACCCCTGGACACCCGCGGAGACCACCCATGGTCTCACAGACACCTGCGGGGACCACCTAAGGACACCCGCAGGGACTACTCGAGGGCCCACAGACACAAACGGGGACCACCTTAGGACCCCCGGACATCCGCGGGGACCACCTGAGGGCCCCCAGACACCTATGGGGACCACGTGGGGACCCACAGGGACCACCCGAGGGTCCACAGACACCCGCGGGGACCACCCGAGGGCCCAGAGACTCCCGCGGGGACCACCAGAGGACCCCGCGGGGACCACCCAAAGGCCCACAGACACCTGCAGGGACATTCTGAGGACCCTTGGACATCCGCGGGGACAATCTGAGGACCCCCAGACACCCGCAGGGACCATCTGAAGGTCCACAGACACCCGCAGGGACCACCTGAGGACCCCAGGATACCCACGGGGACCACTCGTGGGCCCACAGACCCACGAGGACAACATGAGGCCCCCCAGACATCCACAGGGACCACCCAAAGGCCCACAGATACCTGCAGGGACTACCTGAGGACCCGTGGGGACTACCCGAGAGCACGGGGACCACATGAGGGCCCACGGGGATAACATGAGGCCCCCCGGACATCCACAGGGACAACTTGAGGACCCCCAGACTCCCGCAGGAACCACCCAAAGGCCCACAGACACCTGCAGTGACCACCTGATGACCCCCGGAGGACCCCCAGAAACCCACGGGACTCCCTGAGAGCACAGGGACCACATGAGGCCCTCAGACACCCACGGGGACCACCTGAGGACCCCCGCAGCCTCTGGTATCAAATATGTGGGGTTAGAGGAGATGGGTATTAGTGTTTATTGTGGGTAGCAGGGGTGGGTGGAGGGTATTTGGACCACACGAGGGCCGAGAGACTCCTAGAGGGACCTCCCGAGGACCCATGGACACCCACGGGGACCACTCGAGGGCCCACAGACACCCGTGGGTTCAACATGAGGACCACCGGACACCCACGGGGACTACCCGAGAGCACGGGGACCACACAAGGGCCCACAGACACCCGCGGAGACAACCTGAGGACCCCCGCGGCCTCTGGTATCAAACATGTGGGGTTAGAGGAGGTGGGTATTAGTGTTTATTGTGGGTAGCGGTGGTGGGTGAAGGGAGTATTTGGCCCTTGGTGGGTAGTAGGAGGGGTTAACCCCTTCATCGCCTTAGCGGTTAGCCGCTAAGGTAATTAAGTTGCCTGGAAATGCATTTTTATTGCATAGAATTCATGCGGGGGGTCTCTGATGCTGATATTAATGGGTATCAGTTCTAGAGACTCCCGGCATCTATCCGATGCAGGAAAAAAGCATTTTTTTCCCCTAAGTACTGTATTGCCGCCTCTCAGCAGCTTCTCACCAGCCTTACGCCAACTTTTCCTGGCGTGAGAATTTTGGGAGAAACTCGCCATTCTAGAGCCTCGATTACATAGAGATGAAGAAGAGCTCGAATGCTAGGTATAATAACCATAATAGCCAAAGCCAAAGCCCAAGGATTATCCAGAAACAATAACAATGAGTGAGAATAACAGCTAGCAATATTGGGTAATAAGCCTCCTGAAGACAGGTAATGGGTAGGAATGCCACCCCCCCCCCCACGATCAGTCACATTGAAAGCAACCCTGTAACAATGAAGTCCTTGGTTTGAGGCGGGCAGGATGTGCAGTTTCCAGTGGTAGTAGATACAGGGAATGGAGAGGAGTGCACGATCCAACAGGAGCAAAGAGAGGACCCAATGCAAAAAAATATAAACTTTATTCTGTCATAGACCTAAAATCCAAAGCATTATCTTGCCCCCCTCCTCCCCCCCTCCCTCTCCCTCCCCTCTCCCCCCACCCCTCCTCTCCCTCCTCCCCCCCAATACACGGAAAATCATAGATATAATTGACCATGACCGGATCACAGACTCCAAAGCAGTCGTATTAAGCCTCGATGCAGAGAAGGCATTTGACAGAATTGATTGGCAATTTCTGGATCACACAATGCTGAGATTTGGTTTTAATAGCACATTTCTAGAGGGAGTCAGAGCACTTTACAGCCCCTCAGCGATGGTCAAACTACCAGGAGGCCCGGCAAAGGCCTTCGAGATAAAGAACGGCACAAGACAGGGGTGCCCCCTGTCCCCTCTTCTTTTCGCCCTGACAATAGAACCATTGGCGGCAAGAATACGGGACAATGCCGACATCCAAGGCATATTAATTGGCAATACCAACTATAAAATTTCCCTGTTCGCTGATGACGTTATCCTCACACTATCTCGCCCCCATCTCTCCCTCCCCAACCTACAAAAAGAGCTATCCGACTTCGGCAAGATCTCGGGTTACAAAATTAATAGCGATAAATCAGAGGCCTTGAATCTCAATCTGTCAGAATCAGAGATACAATTACTAAAGCTAAATTTCAACTACCGATGGAGCCCTTCATACATAAAATATTTGGGAGTCAATGTATCAGAGGACTACAGTTCCCTATATCAATGTAACTATCCACCTCTCTTTGACAAAATCAGAAGGGATTTGGAAAAGTGGGAAGAATATCAAATTTCCTGGATCGGAAGAGTGATCTCAGTAAAAATGAATGTACTCCCGAGATTATTATATTTTTTCCCAGACACTTCCGATCCGGGTCCAGGGGTCGGAATTGGAAGATATCCAAAATAGAATATTCAAATTTATTTGGCAAGGAAAAAGACCCAGGGGGGCAAGATCGGTTCTAACAACGCCAAGGAGTAAGGGAGGCATGGGGGTGCCAGATATCTCAAGGTATTACCGAGCAGCGCAATTGAAACAAGTGGTTGAGTGGAACTCGGATCCAGACCAGCTATGCTGGCTAAAAATCGAGTCTCACTATGCTAAAACGCCTTCCCTGCAAGCGAGTCTGTGGGCAACGGACAGAAACGACAAGGGGGTCAGCAAATTCAAACTAGGAGCTATGGACCATACATGGAACATATGGAAAAAGTCCAAAATTAAATATGCACTTTCAACTCCTGGCTCCTCACAACTCACCCCACTATACAACAATCCTGAGTTCCCTCCAGGGTGTGACACCAGGCAATTTGAGCGATATCTGAATAGAGGAATTAGGACGACTCATGACCTACTAAGCGACAGGAAGCTCCTGAGCTTCCAAGAGCTACGAAATAAATTTAAAGCCCCTGACCTAGACACGTTCAAATTCCTCCAAATTCGACATTTCATACAAAAATTGGCCCCCACATTAGAATTTCCACCGCTCACACAATTCGAAAAACTATGCCAGGACAACATGAACCAAAAAGGTCTTATATCACAAATCTATGCAATTTTAGAAAAGCAAGCGAGCCCCACGAAACATGATTATATGCTCAAATGGGCAGCGGAACTTAATACGGAAATAGACAGTGAGGACTGGGATGACATATGGGAAGCGGCATCAGGAACATCCGTTTTCACTAGCATTAAAGAAAACATATACAAGATAATGTTCCACTGGTACCTCACGCCAGTAAGATTGAAGCAAATCTATCCTTTGGCCTTTGATATATGCTGGAGAGGATGTGGACACAGAGGAGACATGGCCCATATTTGGTGGCTATGTCCAGAAATTCAGAAATATTGGCTCACAATTCAAAATCTAATAAAAGAGGTCACAGACCTCACAATCCCTCTAGATCCACGGACCTACATACTGGGCAGGCCAATAGATGAGATTGACCGCCCAGTATGGAAATTAATCTCCTTCATCCTAACCGCAGCCAGATGCTCAGTGGCGCTCTCTTGGAAGAAAATCTCCCCTCCCACGATACAAATGGTTAGGAAGAGGGTAAGCGAGGTTATGCTAATGGAAAAGCTGACAGCATTCCTCAATCACTCAACAGAGCGGTTCTATAATATATGGGAACCATGGCTGACCCATTAAAAATAGCCAGTACACCCCCCCCCTCTCTCCAATACCGGTAATTAGGAAGGACAACGAGACGGGTGCTCCCGGGGGGTGGGGAAGACCCCAGGACCCTTCCTTTCTCCCCCCCCCTCCCTCACCACCGTCCCCCCACCCCAACTCTCCACTCTGTCTTCTCTTTTTCGGGAGTCTAGTCACTGGGACCACTGAAGGGCCCGAGTGGGCAACCACACACTCGGGTGGATATTCAGTGCCCCCTCCCCTCTGTCAACCCCCCCCCGTTACAAAAAAAAAGGAAAGAAAAATCCTTATTATGGCAGTACGTCGAGGGAATGGTTCTCCAATATACCTGTAATGTGATGTATCAACGCCTGTGACGGTAACTCTGTGACAGGCTATTAATAATACACACCAAAAATATAACTGGGTTGAACTGAACGAGCTTAGATATGATAAAATATAATTTATTCCTTGAAAAAGGTGAACACACGAGATTATACAAATAACAGACAAAATATGACACTTACTTAAAGGTTAGGACAAGAAAGCCATCAGGATACAGGATGGGCCATTTCTTCCATAATTCAGGTTCAGATGTGGACATCACGACAATGCATGAAGAACATTAAGACAATTGAGTAAGGGTTGATCCTGGTTTAAATACCATTTCAAACCCCTCTCTTAACCCTAGGCGCCGAGTTGGCTAGAAAAATCTCTTTGAAGTAGATTGTAAGTGTAAAGGATGACACTCCCAAACCACTCAACTTCCATTGTTCCCGGCCCTAGTATAAACAATCAGGGCAGTTAACTTTTGATCACTTTTGATCACAGGGCTATGCTAAGTCTTTCAGGATGCCCTTCCTGCCCTATTTAGCATAGCAGATGAAGTCTGCATTTTCAGAGCAGATCCAAAATCCCATACACTTTAATATTTTCACATATTAATAAGTTCCGTTCTGATGTGTCCAGTGGGTCGAAATCTGACAGTTTTTAAAACCTACAGTGACCCTCCATATTGGCCAAATTTCAACTCTCTGCGACCTCCAGAACCGGAGATATAGAAATGCACTTTAACACATTTTTTAAATACATGATTCGTCCCTTTAAAAATGAATCTCTCCTTTCACTCTTTCCCCATTGAAATCAACGGGGTCCGCCGCCATAGCGTTGAATGGCGGGCTCCGCCGTTGCCATCAATGGGGTTTCCCGCCATAGGCTTTCAATGGGGAAACCGCCACCATTGAACCCTATGGGAAAAACCACAAATCTTTACATTCGTCCACACTCCGTCTGGTTGGAGGGGCTGGGAAGGGTCATGCATTAAAGCCGGAACCTTGGCTTCCAGCCACCCAAATCCCATCCCCCTGGTCATTCCAGAACCGGAGATATGGATTTACATTTTTCATCATTTCACACTTAGTCGTTTTTACGCCACGCGGCTTTTCCCCATTGGAATCAATGGCCGGCGCCGCCATAGACAATGCATGGCGCACGCCGCCATTAGATTCAATGGGACCTCCGCTCCGCCATTGAAGTCAATAGCGCAACCCTCCTTCTCCGCTCGACCCCTTACGGGGGTCTCATTCCTGGACCCGGTGTGGATCGTGTGTGGGGGTTCCTAGGAGCTAGGGGCAAAAAGAACTTTATTCACAGGGGCCCTGGAACCTAAGATTCCCACGCCAATTGTCTTTGAACTTGACCAAAGTGATTAAACTCTTTTCAAAGACATTGTATCCGCTTTTGCGGTCTGTGGTTTGGATGGCTGCCAACCTGTTCCTTGAGGCCGGCGTTGAGGAATCTCCATTGAAGTCAATGAGCCCATTGACTTACAATGGGAAACCGCCGCTCCTCCTCTCGGACGCCACCTGCTGGTCGTCGCTGGAAAACAGGTCCAAAACAGCTACTTCTGCTATTAGAACGCATGGAGGCTCAATGGCGACTTTTGGACGGCTGCAAAATGAAGCCTGAAAAGGCGGGAAAAGGGAACAAAGGGCTATAATCACTAAATTAACATTAACCCCTTCCCTCCCGCATCAACCCTAGTGTATGTGTGAGTGCAAACACCAGGATGAGACATTACATTTATACAGGGGAATAAACATTTGGATACTGAAGCAAGGTAAAAAACACATTACTGGACCTCAGTCTAGTTAACCCCTTGCTTCCCAAGTGAGAGTAGGGGGTGGCCAAATGGGGCGTAACCCCTTTAATCCCGGGCCAAACCCCTCTATCATGACAACGCCTAATAAAAAATGTTTGGAAAAAAAAAAAAACACGCTTGTCTTTTTTTGCCTCCTATTTTGTCGATCTCCAAAACACACCACCTCCTTTACGCTTCCCCCTGTAGAATTAACCCCTTCAGTGCCAGAGTGACCAGCAGCATATTGTAAGGGGTGTGTGACCCATGAATGAGTCCCAGCAGCTACTGTATGCATATTGTGACTCTGCCTGTGACCCTTTCATATTTATCCCCATTACGTTGTCACTCTGCTATCTGTATTTATGAGAGTCCCTGTCTTTGCTTGACCCCTGTTTATGTCAAATCTTTATACCTCCTGCCAGTCTGTTCCATCTGTCTTTTCCTGTCTTCTAACCACTTGTTCACCATAGAGAATTTGCTGTACATATAAAGGCAGGAGGACAATGTAACTCCTTGAGTGCTTCTTTGAGTCTCAGGAGTATTGTGACTTGTAAGTTAACTCACATATGGTACTCTGTACATGGAAGTCTTGGTTACTATTATTTTGATCATTCTGTTCTGTTATACATTATTAGCATACAGATAACTTAATACAGGGAGTGATAAATACAGTGCAGGTACCAAACATAAAATGAAAACATATGGTGAAGAGTATCCCATCCACAAAAAAAAGGTGCAGTGGCGAGAAAAAGTTTGTCAACCGCAATGATAATTACGGAAATTCCATAGTTTTTCCATGATAACCTTCTTCAATTAAAAGCAGTATTTTCTTAAATATCCAATAGGGTTTATTAACCAAATCCATGTCTTTTGAAACAAAATTAGGTATAAATTAGACAAACATTGAGTAAGTAAGAGTCTAGGTATGGGCAAAAGTAAGTGAAACCCTGGTTTAATCAACTAAATTAAAGGGGATCATTAGAATCAGGGGTTTAAATAATTAGGTAGATCTTCAGGGGTGAGTTTGGGAGGCCCCATCCTATATAAAGATCAGAAACTTTGTGAATTTGGTCTTCACCATACAGGTGTGTGGAGACTCATCATGCCACGATTAAAAGACATCTCTAAGGACCTCAGAAAAGCAGTTTTGGATGCTCATCAGTCTAGAAAGGGTTACAAACCATTTCTAAGGATTTAGGGCTCCACCAATCCACTGACAGACAAAATCTCTCCAAGAACAAACCGGGAAATCATCCAGGAAGTTACAAAGAACCTCAGAGTAACATCTTAGGATCTGCAGATCACTCTCACCTTGGGTGAGTGTTCATGACTCAACTATCAGAAAAAGACTGAACATGAATGGTGTTCATGGAAGGATATCCAGGAGGAAACTACTGTTCTCTAAAAAGAACATCGCTGCCCATGAAGTTCACCAAAGAGCAGATAGCTTCCCAGAGCATTGAGGGCTCCGAAACAGATCCTTTATTTATACTAAAGTATTCGTTCAGGGATAATTTGATTTTATTTGCAACATCGGGGTAGTTTAACAAAGATTCATTCAGTCTCCAATGAAACACTTTACTTTTAACAAAAGGAGGGGTGAGGGTGAAATCGATAGGCGCATTGCAGATCATGTAATCGAACCAATACCTGAGCGGGAGACTGCGTGGAAAATGTTTTTGGTAATCAGAAAGTAGCCTATTCTCGAATAATACAAAAAAGTGAAAGTGCGCAGCTAATACGTGGTATAACACACAATAGTGAATACAATGTGCAATAAACAATATTGTTGACCTTATAAGTGTAAGTGCACTAGTAGTGCGTCTGCAGCCTTTCTTGGGGGGTGACTCGACACCCCTAGAACTAGAGAAACAAAAAAAGAACAAGGCGCACAACGCACTGTAAGGAATCCACTCTTGGCTTTGATTATAACTTTTGCAGACTTCTGCAGTTGCAAAAGTTTCCTCTGGCAATCTATGGCACATGTGCTGCTTTCATTGCAGCTTCTGCCCTGTGCTACATCATTGGAGGAATACTCACACACCCTCCTCCTGTGATTGGATCTCCGCCCTTTATATCCTGGGCGTTGGCACTGAAACAGTGCCGAGCATAATCTCCTACCTGGACGTTACTGTCTCTGCCACAAACCGCCCCAGGCCTCTCTCCTAGCGTTCTTACCTTCCAAGTTCCTGAGTATCCAGAGGCCTGTTCTTTCTCCTGTGCTGAAGCGTGTTGCCAGCACCGGTACCTGCTGCATTCCCTCCTAGCAGTGGCTACCCTTCCTTTCCTGCGGCCTGCTGCTATCCCCTTGCAGTGGCCTGCCTTGGACTTCTGTGCTGAAGCGTTGGTTCTCCCCGACGCTGCCCTGCGGTGAACTTCGGCCAGCCTGCTGTCTCCTCCTGCTGAGATCGGCGTCATGGGCCGAGGCCGCTCCTCGCGCAGAGGCCGCTCCTCGCGCAGAGGCCACTCCCGCGCTCACGCTCCTAAGCTGAAGCGGGGAACTCCTGTCTGCTTGTTGCCGATTCCTTGCTACGACTACGACCACCCGGATGTCTTCTATCCTGACCCTGCTTCGGCCATCGATTGTCCTGTCTTCTCCTACCCCGACTTTGGCTTCAATAACGACGATGCTGCCTTCTCCAATCCTGACCCTGCGACGTACGACTACGAACTGCGCACTCCGGATCAGTCTGCGCGGACTAAGGTCGGTGATAATGTAACCCCACCTCAGCCCCGCGGTCCGGTCCCGGTTTGTGGCGAGCATCGGCGTAACTGTATGCTCAGCCAACAAAAACCGGACCGCGCCGTGGCGGGGGTAGGCAATTTTCCAACTGAAGTTATGTCCCGGCCTGCGTACCAGTCCCACTATGAAGGCCAGTATCTGTGTGAAATAATAGCCTTGATTGAAGACCTGTATACGTATGAAGGTTTAACCCCTTTGCAAAGACAATGCCGTTGTGATCTCTTTCTTAAGGCTTGCTGCATCCAGGACTTAAAACGGTCTCTGGCCGCTTGTATTCGCTCCCCTGATTCCCCTTTAACCTGGGATAACGTGTACCCTATGGAACTGGCCGACGCCCAAGAGGCACTCTATGCCCTGGCCTCATCACTGGACATTCATCTAGTACAACAGGGCGCCCTCCTCATGTTGGATCAATATCAGGATATACTCCATGTACTTTCCTTAACACTTGACATTTGCATAAAAGAACAGGACCCCCTCCTTGCCAGCTACGCTGCTGCTTGGCAGATCTCCTATGCTGCCAGTCCTGTTGCTAAACCTGTGGGGATACCTCCCTCTCCTAAGAATGGCCAAACCATCTCTCTGTCGCTGCCCACTAAGGAAGAAGCTGCTACGCTCCCTAATCCTGAGTTAACCTCCCTAAATTCTGTCCCTGAGGTTATTCCGGTCTTAACCCCTACTAGTCAGGCCTATGAGTCCCCCACTGTAAATCCCTGCATTCCCCAGGTCAGTGTGTCTTCCCTAGCACCAGAGAATGAATCCTGTTTGCCCTCTTTTTCTAACCCAAAAATTCTAAGCTCTGTTCCCGAGGTTTTTTCTGTTTTAACCCCTGCTAGTCTGCTCTGTGAGGTCCCTACTGCTAACCCTAGTATTCCGCAGTTTAATGTTAGGTCCCTAGGGCAAGAGGCAGAACCCCCTATGACCCCACTCTCGGAGATTAGCTTCTATTTCCTGATCACCCTGGCAGTGGGCACCATTGGGTTAATCCCTTCTCACTCTAGGTAGGACAGGAAGTAGACTTTTGCAGGTAGACCATATAAGGCCCCTCCCTCTACCTGCACACCAGTCTTTTTCCTGTCCTCACAGCTAGGTGTAGGATTTGTTATTTTTTAACAGGGCTCACCTACTGCACTTTGTGAAGTTAACCAGGGTCTCACCCTCTCTGCCCTGAAGCTCCGCGGTGCGCCCTGCGGGGGGCAAGTCGGAGACCCCTTAGAGTCGGGGGTACCCCTGTTGGGTGGGGGGAAAGAGCTGCAGCGCAAAAGCTTAGTGCAATGCCCAGGATCGAGGCGCACAACAGCTGCAGCAGGGACCCATGGAGGCCCAGACTCACCGCATAAGCGCCTGAACGCTGCGGTAAGGTACCCGGCAGCCCGCCACACGCGGAAGGGGGAGCAGCAATAGCTGCGAGCGAAGGAGCTCTGCAGACCGCAACAGCGTAACAACGCGGCGGTACTACCCCAGGAATCCGCGGTGAACCTAGGAGGTTCAGAGGACCGCAAGTGTATCAAGGATACTGCGGAGAAGGGTACAGGGCACGTAGCCGCTCGGGAGCGCGCGCGTGCAGGCCGGCAAGTGCGTGCACGGACACGCGAGCCGTGCGGGTGCACGAGCACGAGCACTTGATGACGTCATGAATGCGACGGCCACACGATGTATGTGTGAGTGAAGCTGCAGCATGGAACGCTCAGCAGGGAGAAGCCAAGTGCTGGATATGGATGCAAAAATGGAAACACCCAAAACATCAGTCCCAAGACTAGGCGAGTGCTTAGTTTAGTTCTACAATGGGAAAAGAGAGATGGTATATATATATACATTAGGGTGTATGTTTAGCATTTATTTTGTTTTTATAAATTAGTTCAGTGGTTACCCTCCCAGAAGCAGGATCTTCAAAAGGGACGGGGGAATCCCTGCAACATAAATGAAGGTTGCTAAGAAACTAAATGGTGTTCAGCTTGTGAGAAACCAGCCCTAATAGGGAAGTAATTATGTGAAGAGTGTCTTAAAACACCTGCAGGTGATACCAGTGAACAAATGAGCACTTTCTTTATTGATGAAGGAGGCTGTTAAACAGAGAGTTGATGCGGCAGTGCAGCAAGCTGTTAACCCTGCGCAGGAAAGATCTATATCCCAGACCAGTCTGGATAAGGGGAAAGGTTTTTCATCATATGGGTCTGAAAGTGATTGTTTCAGGTGTCAGAGAATGAAATGGATTCAGCAGATCAAGATATTCAGGAATAATCTGAAATTGATGTAGAAAGGGTGGATCCACTCATCAAAGCCATGATACAGGTTTTGGAACTGAAGACATTTAGGAGTTAACACAATGATGATCTTGTGGCTCACAGAGTTGGGTTGTGCAGTGTTTGAGCTGATACTTGGAAGAAGTTGTGGGATCGAATCCAAACAGGAGGAGGTTAAAAACAGGCACCTCTGAAATTTAAAAAAAAAAAAAAAAAGTGTCCTGGCTGCTTCAAGAGTTCTGTACTGGCCTGCTTTGACAGGTTAGGCGTGCTACTACAGCTACTACGGCTACTACGGCTACTACTGCTACTACTGCTACTACTGCTACTACTGCTACTATTGCTACTATTGCTACTATTGCTACTATTGCTACTACTGCTACTAGTACTACTAGTACTACTACTGCTATTACTGCTGTTGCTTTAAAAGGTAGAGTCTTTACTATCCATCAAGTAATTAAGCACCTCATTCAGGTGGAGTTGGCGCAACCAGACGCCGGAGTATTACGCCTAAAAGGTTTGGGAAGATGTATCCATTCCCACGAGAAGAGGTGAGAAATGGGGAGGTTAGCCCAAAGGTGGATGTTGCTATTTCTAGAATAGTAAAAAAAGACCAGAATCCCCTTAGAGGGATGGATTATGCATTAAAAAAAGCATATGTTACGGCAGGAACAACCTACAAACCAGTCATAGCAATTACATCAATAGACAAAGGTGTAAAAGAAGTACTACTCTTAAGGCGTTGTCAGTGGTGAAATGGGCAACTGATTACATAGCAGAAGCCTCATTGGATGCAGTAAAAATAGCAGCCAAGTCTATGGCACTAGCGGTATCAGCAAGAAGAGCTTTATGGCTCAGACAGTGGATGGCTGACACAGCATCAAAGAACACCTTATGTACATTACCATTTGAAGGTGAATTCCTATTCGGCAGCAAACTAGATGCAATAATAACAAAGGCATCAGGACAGAGCCAGGAGATTCAGTCTCCAACAGATGAATAAAATCAAGATAAAGAGGTGTTCAGCTTCTGAGAATCCAGCTGTTATAGGAATACGGCTTTAAGGAAATTACTACAGGCAGAAGTAATAGAAAAGGTAAGAGGAAGCGGAATTTTTTCCAGAATAATTTTCGTAAAGATGCCTACAGGGGATTACAGAGCAATCCTAGACCTAAGAAAGGTAAATTCATTCTTGAAGATAAGAAAGTTCAAGATGGTGTCTGTAAATCTGATTATATAAGAGGTACAACCAGGAGACTGGATGGTGGCGATAGACTTAAAAGACGCTTATTTACATGTACCAATAGCAAAAGGGCATCAAAGATTCCTAAGGTTTGCAGTAAATCAAGAGTATTATCAATACACAGCACTACCATTTGGTCTGGCAACTTCCCCAAGGTCGTTTACAAAGGTTCTAGCCCCTCTAGGGGCAGAGATGAGAAAAAGGGGGGTAGAGATATACCCTTACCTGGACGACATCCTGGTAAAATCAAAGGATGGGGGGAAACTCCAACAAGACCAGAAAATGGTAATAACCTTCCTAGAACATCACGGTTGGTTAATAAACAGAGACAAGAGCATTGGGTACCCACTCAGCTCTTAAGATTTCTGGGAGTGAGATTGCCAGAGGCAAAGAGGCAAGACATAGCCATACGAACAAGGAGGCTCAGAAAAGCTACCAGGACTTCTGCAGAAGAATGCATGAGACTCCTGGGGAAATTCGCTTCAACATTAAGCGTCACAAAGTGGGCAGCGTTGCATATGAGACCACTGCAAAACAATTTTCTGCAACAATAGAACGGGAATCACAAAGACACAAGACAGAGAATCTTGTTACACCCACAAACAAAACAAGAGTTAAAATGGTGGGAAGATACCCGAAACCTGGTCAAAGGGAAAACGCTACAACCTGTGCACTGGTTAAAAATTACAACAGAGGCGAGCAAGACAGGTTGGGGTGTCTCAGATGGGAGAAGAAGTGGTGCAAGGAACCTGGGGAAATCAGGTAAACCACTTACCATCAAATCTGCTGGAATTAAAGCAGTACAAAAGGCCCTAGAAGTTTTCCAGGACAAAATAAGAGGTGGCTGTATAAAGATAGAATCAGACAACAGCTCTGTGGTCAAATATATAGCCAAACAAGGAGGAACCAGGAGCAGAAAGCTGATGAAGCTCACAGCAGAAATACTCGGTTGGGCAGAGTGCCACTTGTCGGATATCACAGCCAGACATATCCCAGGACTAGAAAATGTCACAGCAGACTTTCTAAGTCGCAATATCATTCACCCAGGAGAATGGGCGTTAAATCCAGGAGTATTCCAAGACCTGGTAGAGCGATGGGGTCAACCAGACATCGATCTGATGGCGACACACCAGAATCGCAAAGTAAGGAACTATTGTTCCAGACAATTTCACCCAAGCGCACAAGCTACAGATGCTCTCAGTCTCAAATGGGACTTCAAATTGGGATACCTGTTCCCTCCAATTCCTCTGATTCCAAAAACAATCAGGAAAATCAGAGAAGAGAGAGCAGAGGTGATATTCATAGCACCATACTGGCCAAGAAGGCTTTGGTTTACACACCTGGTAAATATGGCAGTGGATACACCATGGCACATACCAGATCAAAAAGGCCTGATGCAACAGGGGCCAATAAGCCATCCAAATACCAAACAATGGGCTTTGACGGCATGGCGATTGAGCGGGAGACATTGAGACTGAAGGGTTGTTCAGAGAAAACAATTCAAACCCTCTTACAAGCAAGGAAAAGTTCCACATCAAGAGTATACCATAGAATCTGGCTCTGCTTTTATGATTGGTGTGAAAAAGAGAGAGAAAATTTCCTTTCACCAAAAATTGTATCTATAGTGGAATTCCTGCATAAAGGATTTGAGAAAGGTCTCAGTCTCAGCTCATTAAAAGTACAAGTGTCGGCACTATCAGCTTTGTTGGAAAGAAATCTGGCAGTAGAAAGACTGATAATCAGGTTCTTTCAAGCAGTTAAAAGGTTAAAACCTCAAATTAAGAACAGAGTACCTACATGGGACTTGTCGTTAGTCTTGGATGTATTAACAGCAGCTCCGTTTGAACCAATACAGGACATTGGCCTAAAATGGTTGTCTTGGAAAATGGCGTTTCTGATAGCAATCACCTCGGCAAGGAGAGTGGGAGAACTACAGGCGCTATCTGCTAAGGAGCCATTCCTAATCATACATCAAGACAAGGCAGTTCTTAGACCGATACATCAATTCCTGCCAAAGGTGGTATCACAGTTCCACATGAGTCAGGAGATTGTGATCCCGTCATTTTGTCCAGAACCAAAAAATGAGAAAGAGGAAAGGTTACACAAATTGGATGTGGTAAGATGTCTTAAGGTGTACCTAGAAAGGATGAGAGATATCCGAAAGTCTGACAAATTATTTGTCATCCCAGAGGGACCAAAGAAGGGACAAGCGGCATCAAAGACTACAATTGCACAGTGGGTTGTGTCTTGTATCAAAAGAGCTTATGAAAGCAAAGGACAAGATAAACCTTTGAACGTGAAGGCCCATTCTACAAGGGCCATGGCTACTTCATGGGCATTCAAAGCCCAAGCCACACCAGGGCAGATATGTAAAGCAGCTGTCTGGTCCTCATTCAATACATTTCTGAAATACTACAGACTAGACGTACAATCATCAGCTGACGCAAGCTTTGGACGTAGAGTCTTAGAAACTAGTGAAATAAAGTGTAAAGGGTATTAATAAAGGTTGAACTGATAAGACATTAAACTGGTGTTGTCTAATCTGATGTATCCCTCCCTAAAAATTTGCACTGCTTGGGTATGTCCCAATGGTGCCCACTGCCAGGGTGATCAGGAAAGGAGAAAATTTAAACAACTTACCGTAATTTTCTTTTCCTGGAACCATGGCAGTGGGCACATAGTTACCCTCCCTATGTATGTCTAATGCCTATCAATTATATATTTTCAGCTATGGAAGAAACGTAAGACTGGTGTGCAGGTAGAGGGAGGGGCCTTATATGGTCTACCTGCAAAAGTCTACTTCCTGTCCTACCTAGAGTGAGAAGGGATTAACCCAATGGTGCCCACTGCCATGGTTCCAGGAAAAGAAAATTACGGTAAGTTGTTTAAATTTTCTCCTTTCCCTGATTCTCAGGTACAGAGTAATTTAACCCTTGAGGTTTTTCCAATGTTAACCCCTACAGGTCAGCCCTACTGCACCGACACACTTTATTCGAGCAAATACCCAGTATGTACCTGGCAGATACCTGGAATGCGCCGCTCCTCACCTCTGACAAGCCCCGTTGCGTTTGCCTTCCCAGCCTGGGTTCATGCCTGGCTGACGGGCGGCTGATCTGTTAAATGATAATGATTAGGATTTAATAGGCTGCAATGCTTCGCGTGTCTACCAGATGGCATAAATTCATGAATTGTAATGCAGTATATATATATATACTGTGCAGTATTGCAGCCAGCGGGAATAAAATGCTTCAATCCCTGCCTAGAAAATAACCCAATGCACTCGGGCAGAAAACAGTCACAAACCTCAATACACCCAGGTATACCCGAATTCGTGGGACTAGCCGAGCTCGAATAAAGTGTGTCGCCAGTGTATGAACCTCCCTTGGTAAATCCCTGTAGTCCGTCAGTCAGGGACACCTCCTTAGCCTCAGAGGATGAACCCCTTATGTCCCCTGACTCAGCTAAAATTCTCGGGGCTACGTCCCCATAACTTTCGGCAATAATACTGGCTCCAGTTAAGAGTATTCTGGAGCCGTTTGTTTCTCTAAACCTGTTCGCAGAATCCCTACTTCTAGGTATTTCGCTGACCCCGTCTGTCACTCAGAGAGCTGAGACCCCTGCTTCTGAGCATAGACCCCTTTTCGTGGAATCTGTTGTCGTTTCTGATGTCCCAGACACTCTTTCCCAAATACCCACTTCAGAGACCAGCACAGTCGTGGTTGCCCCATTTGCACTGTCTGTGTTCTCCTCTTCTCAAATCCTAGGGTTTAAAGCGAACAGTACATATTATGTCCCTTTCCAAGTGACCCCTTCTGTGATCAGCGTATCTGCTGTTGCTCCCTTAGTACAATTAAAGTTAGGGACCTCCTATTTGGAGGATCAGGTTTTCAAGTTTGAACCTTCCCTTATCCCTGATTTTGTAAACCTGCAGTCCCTTCTCACTGTAGCTAAAAGTTCTCCAGCAGCCGCTGAGTTATGCTCTGCCGCTTCCAAATCTTCTGTTGTAGAAGCAACCTTCTCTAGCTTACTTCTGTTTTTCCTATTTGTTATGCCTATCACCTTTACTAAAATTTCTGTTTTGCAAGGTATTTCTCCTATTAAGTCTGTGATACCTGCAATTCCTTTAATTGGTTCCAAGACCCCTGTCACTGAGTTTCCCATGGAGTCTGATGCCCTCACTAGGGATTCTCAGGGATCCAATTCTGAAACAAGCGCAATGCTATCTGATTTCATTACAGTAGCTAGTTCAGTTCCTGCTGGTTCTCAATCACCCACTTCAGTGACTAGCAAGATGTCCCTTGTTTCTATTGAAGAGTCTACCACAGCTTCTTTCACGGATCATGCCACAGCCTCCGGGATGATTAAAGATGACTTTAAGTCTGGGATGCCCACTCCTTTAATAATACTGTTTCACGCTGATTCGCCCACAGTATTCGGGGTATCCACTACTGCCTGTATGTCTACTACCACGAACTCTGGGGTATCGCATTTGGAACTTTCAGTAATACCCGCTGTGTCCCTTTTTTCAAAAAAACCCGTCTTTAAGATGGACTTGTATTTCTCTGTGTCTGCCACAATACTTGGGGTACTTACTATTGACTGTCCTGTCGCAAAACTAGGGTTACCTCTCAGGGAGGTGCCTGGAACTACCGATGTTAAGAACCCTATGTTTAAAACAGTAATATTTCGCATTGCTTCTCCCACAGTATCATGGGAGACCTGGGTACCTGGGACCTCCACCCCTAAGCCAAGCTCTAGTTCACTGTTTTCCTTCTCTGTGTTGGAGGTACCCAGCATTAACCCCAAGACTTCTATTCCTAAGCCTGTTACACCGTTTACCCGACTTCCTGCTTTCTCGGATAAGATCTGTTTTCTCACCTTTCAAACAGAGTCTGTACTCGCAGGTTTCTGTGCGGTGTCTGAAGTGCCCTTTCTGGATTGCATGTCTTCATTCTCTAGGACGAGGACACTCATGCTGGACCTCGTTGCTTTGCCTGAGGCGTCCATCCCTGTTCTTGATGGCCCCACTATGGGTTTGGACGTGCTGTCCCTTACTGTCTCCATGATGCTTACTATGCCCTTCGCCAAGACCATAACTTTGGATTTGATATCCCCCAAATTTCAGAGGCCAAAGGAGGCGGATCCTGCAACTGCATGTACCACAACCAACAATTACGTAAACACTACTACCAGCTCTCTCAAATTGCTTGGGATTACAAGCCTGGTTCGTATCAAGACTACTGCTCCAATATCTTGCAGTGAACCCGCCCGCCCTATACCCTCGCTAACCACCACCCTGAATTCCTTGGGAGCTAAAGACTCTCGCAACTTCTTACATGCTGATTCCACCAAGGCCATTGTCTGCCCCGAATTCCCCAATGTCATTTTTGTCCAACAATCAGTGTCCTGTGTCCCGTATTCTTGGATTATTACTATGCACCGGATACCTGGCTGCGGCCCTTCTGATGTCCCTATTCTGGAGTCCCCTGGTCCCATTGCCCATGTACCAAAAACCGCAGTGCCACCATTGTCCTTTGCGGCACTCGCCAATGTACACCTGGATTTTGGACCTAAATCTCGCCTGAGACACTTCAGGAACAACTCGATGTCTCCCAGACCTATGAAATGGTCCTGTCCACCCAGGCTTCTCACCCAGTGGTGGGGGTACTGTAAAGAATCCCAACAAATCGTGGGCTTTCAACGCCACCTCTCGCCTAAGGAGGTTTAGAAACAACTCCAAGTCCCCCAAATCTGTGATGGACCCTGTTCGTCCGGAGTTCTCACCTGAAGGGGGGGGGGGGGATACTGTAAGGAATCCACTCCAGGCTTTGATTATAACTTTTGCAGACTTCTGCAGTTGCAAAAGTTTCCTCTGGCAATCTATGGCACATGTGCTGCTTTCATTGCAGCTTCTGCCCTGTGCTACATCATTGGAGGAATATTCACACACCCTCCTCCTGTGATTGGATCTCCGCCCTTTATATCCTGGGCGTTGGCACTGAAACAGTGCCGAGCATAATCTCCTACCTGGACGTTACTGTCTCTGCCACAAACCGCCCCAGGCCTCTCTCCTAGCGTTCTTACCTTCCAAGTTCCTGAGTATCCAGAGGCCTGTTCTTTCTCCTGTGCTGAAGCGTGTTGCCAGCACCGGTACCTGCTGCATTCCCTCCTAGGAGTGGCTACCCTTCCTTTCCTGCAGCCTGCTGCTATCCCCTTGCAGTGGCCTGCCTTGGACTTCTGCGCTGAAGCGTTGGTTCTCCCCGACGCTGCCCTGCGGTGAACTTCGGCCAGCCTGCTGTCTCCTCCTGCTGAGATCGGCGTCATGGGCCCAGGCCGCTCCTCGCGCAGAAGCCACTCCCGCGCTCACGCTCTTAAGCTGAAGCGGGGAACTCCTGTCTGCTTGTTGCCGATTCCTTGCTACGACTACGACCACCCGGATGTCTACTATCCTGACCCTGCTTCGGCCATCGATTGTCCTGTCTTCTCCTACCCCGACTTTGGCTTCAATAACGACGATGCTGCCTTCTCCAATCCTGACCCTGCGATGTACGACTACGAACTGCGCACTCCGGATCAGTCTGCGCGGACTAAGGTCGGTGATAATGTAACCCCACCTCAGCCACGCAGTCCGGTCCCGGTTTGTGGCGAGCATCGGCGTAACACGCACATAGTGAAGTACAATATAAAAAGTTAATTTTACTAAAAGATAATAAGTTCTGCGTACATCAGAGTATATAAAATCAGACAATGGATAAGTGGGGTTACCACACAGGGGGAAAGCTGGAATCGTCACTCTTCACCCAATGTAGAGGGAGGAACAGAAGACCAGCGATCATCAGACCAGGTTAGGGGGGATACAGAGTTAGTGTACAGGTAACCCAGAACCTGCTTAGAGGTTCTGGGGGTACTCCAATCATGTATAAGTTTATCAGGGGACTTTTAAAGGCCCAGTCCTAAGTTTATTGTATAGAGTGTGGGGAATATGACTAATAAGAAATAACGTGTAGCTTCTTATTCAATTTCCCATAACCCACAGACTGAGGATATTTTTTAACGTGTATATTTTATTAAATTGTGTGTTTTAAACCCTATACGCTTATGCACAGAAATGAGCTGGGATTTTCAGAACCAATGCTCTGACAGGCAACTGGGACTACAAATTGGTGCCAGTAGGTCTGGCAGGACATCTGGAGATGAAAGCCCCAGAGGATGTCTGAGGTGTCAATACCATTTGGACAGGATGGAAGGATTCAAGTATCCACGTCCTGAGATCGATGGACGCTCTTTGCATTTCCATTTGCCCCACCAGACTGGCAGGAGCCTGTCACCACGGGTGGCATTGAGGGAACCAGGGCCAGAGGTGCCAAATTGCACATGCCCCTTGGTTTCATGCCCCTTGGTGCACATTCAGATTTCCATAGATCATACAATTTTTTAGAATATGCAATCTGATATGCCTATCGTTAGGTTAAATAGTATCCACAGGAAGGCTTTATTTTCTAGTGGGAATTGTAGACTTAAGCAACTTTGTCTCTGTAATTATCTAACAGAATCTCTCGGGCTGCCGGCCTCATTTTTGAGTACTTATCAAAAAGGAAGGGAAAACAAGGAGAACAACCAACCATCGGGGGGGTGGGAGGGGGATGAGGAGGGAGCAGTATTGACTCTTTCTGGAGGGGTCCAGATGATTAATTTGAGAGCAGAATAACTGCGGAGATGGGAGCTGGCCGGTGTGTCTCAAGGGATCCCTCCGGGAGCGAATCAACTCAACTCCCTATACATCCCAGCTACCTAGGCAGCAGGGATCTCAACATTCAATTTTCCCAGGCTTCTCTTCGAGATTGCAGTAGGCCGATCAGAGCGGAGCCCACCGTTGGGCAGGGTAAATAGCCGTCTCTTATCCGGGAGGGAGTCAATTCTGAACCAAAAGCAACAGGGGCCCTGGGTGGAGAGAGGGGTAGTAAGCATAGATTCTACGTAAAGTACTGTATATCTTTCTTCCTTCTATAGTTTTTTGGGTGTTTTGGCCTGCAAGCCTCTCCGAGGGGGGGGAAGAGGGGGGGATTCCCACATCCGCTCTACCTTCTCTAGCCGCCGCTGGTCTTCTGAAGCTCTGCTGATCCTCTCTATGCGAACCGTGTGGATCCGGTGGCCATCTTAGAAATTGGGACGGAGGGGAGAGGGAGAAGGATCTCTAGTGGTTGGGGGTCCCAAGAAGCTCGCCAGAGTGCTTGCAATAGTGTTTGCAGAGAGGGGCCGGTCCGCCCGGACGGTTGAGAAGCTTTTAATTCTTTTTTTTATTGTTTTTAAAGTCTTTTCCTACTCTTAAACTGATCTTCTGATTGGAGCCAAGCTGACGTACGACTTTCCTGCTCCACGTCCGGGCCATGCCTCTCGATTTATCTTTTTTTTTAACCAAATTTTTTAACTTTTTTTTGTAGATTTTTTTTTTTTTAGGATTTTCTGTTTTAACTAAAAATGGCCCTTATTAGCACATTCACATGTCTCAGACAGATTCACAACCCGCCCCCCCTTCACCATTATCACCTAGCATACACGGCTACCACTGCAATAATAATTCTAATAACATTATTTTAAAAATCCCAATTTTCATACCCCTTTGAATATTCTCTCATTTTCATTGTTTTCAGTTTTTGTTTTTATTTTCACGTATTCTCTCATTTTAAATTTAGATTTAAAAAAAAAAAAAATCTCAAACATTTGCTAGCTTTCAATTTGTGGAATACTACACTGTAATAGTGTAGTGGCGGATTTTTTTGAGGTTCTGCAATTGTGCAAAATACTTAAGAATACCAAATGCTAATTTCTCAGCGAATTAGAATTTGGAGAAAACCATTCGTCCATCTCTAATCTTGATACACTTTCTCCTGTTGTGCTTTACACTGCATATTATGTAAGAAGCTTGTTGTTCGCTGCAGTGGCTGCAGATTTATAACCACCGACATTCACACCACCGTAGACTTGGTGAGTTTTTCGACACCGAAATAAAGGAGGGGAAAGAAACCTATGCTGATGCACAATTGGTACTCATAATAATATGTGCTTTATGTAACTGCTTACTAACTCCTACTGACTCTCTCTAAATCACTCGATAATTGACGCGGGGAAGAATTGGAGAATTAGATTATATCTCCATAAAATATTAATACTGCAAAATGGAAAATAAAAACATGCCCCATAATTGCCATGATACCTACTGCACCGACACACTTTATTCGAGCAAATACCCAGTATGTACCTGGCAGATACCTGGAATGCGCCGCTCCTCACCTCTGACAAGCCCCGTTGCGTTTGCCTTCCCAGCCTGGGTTCATGCCTGGCTGATGGGCGGCTGATCTGTTAAATGATAATGATTAGGATTTAATAGGCTGCAATGCTTCGCGTGTCTACCAGATGGCATAAATTCATGAATTGTAATGCAGTATATATATATATACTGTGCAGTATTGCAGCCAGCGGGAATAAAATGCTTCAATCCCTGCCTGAAAAATACCTCAATGCACTCGGGCAGAAAACAGTCACAAACCTCAATACACCCGGGTATACCCGAATTCGTGGGACTAGCCGAGCTCGAATAAAGTGTGTCGCCAGTGTAGATCACATTGTTTGCTTTTTCTCTGTAACACATTTTGTTTTTGTACAACCCACCCTTGCATTATTTGACATACATTTCGTTTTGAAAGCAACTCCAAAGATAGATCTATTGATTTTAAAGAGGATTATATCATGTATCAATCCCAACCCAGCATCAGTCTCGGGCAAAAACAAAACTGGATCGGAAGAATAAAAAAGACGCCCTATTGCAAATCAATTAGTTGTGTTTTGTTTTTTTCTAAACCTTTTGCACTTTTTTTTTTAGCTTTAGAAGTGTACCCTCTTAAATAATGCAGACCCCATAAGCTCCATTAAATGGGTCGAATTGCAATCTATTCAAACAGTACCTTACCTAAATATATATAGATACCACGATTAAAATGGGGTTATTTGCAGACAATAGGACAGGCGTGTGTTCCAATGCATTGTGCATTTGTGTGCTATTAAATTGTCTTATTGTGCGCATGATGGATGCCCAAAGTCTGTCTTTGGCTTTTGTAAAGCTTTCTTGACTGACAGAAGTGTGCCAGTCTTTAGAGAGGGAAGCCGTATAATTCAATGGACAATCAGTTTACAAATTCATGAATGGTCCTGCGAGCCGAGGAAATGGCCGGGTCAACATGTGTTTGGGGTGTTTCATTAGAAGTGGGCCAGTGATTGCGCACCCTCCTGCCCTGGCAAACGCCCAGGCTTTGTCTGCTCCAGACACCAGATGGGAAGCAAATTACAGCAGTGACAGGCAGGTCATCTGGCAGACATGTGAAGACGCTGCTGCTGCTGCTGTTGAATACATTTTGGTGGAAAGAGGACTTTTTTTCTTTCTTTTTTTTAGCTATAAAATAGCATTTTTATTGTTTTTTTAACTGTTGTCTGACTACATCATTTATTTCTACTATTTAAACTGTTTCTCTCTCACCTCTGGAACATTAGACGCCAGAAACGCACTCGCATTTTACGATTGAATAAGTGCGTTTTATAGTTTATTTAATAGCTTCAGCAATGTTTATTTCTAATTTGTCTTACTAAAGGTTTCTCTGAATAGTCACCAGAAATATATTAGCACTTGTAATGATAAAACACTACAAATAATTGCTTTCTATTATTCTTCGACGACACCGTTTATTTACACTTTAAACTATTTTCTACTGTATATTAGAGGTTTCTTTAGTTACCAGAAGCATATTACAGTTTTCTAAATAATAAAACGATGTTTCAATAAAAGACTTCTTAGATCTGTGTTAACAGTTTATCTATAGTAGTATCCCATGCTGCTACCTATTGCTTTTATTAGTGTCTTCTCCATATTTATAGTAACAGTAACTACACGATACTGCGAAAATACGTAAAGCAGGAAAACAAAGCCCATAATGACACCCCCATACCCCTAGCCTATAGCTGAGGCTTCATTCTGTGAAAGGCTGCTCTTTCAAAGATTTAGAAAATTACATGAGAACTCACACGGTGTCAAAACCTTCTCTGTTAATTTTGGTTATACCTTGACGTGGTATGCAGGCTTATGACACTTTGGCCAAAGGGTTTAACTAAATAACCAAGTAAATATTATTATTATTGAAGTATTTCAACTTTATACTTATTACTTTATATGGTTTGTCAATTGGATGTAGCATTGGGCACCCCCTGTCTTTTGTGGCATACATTTTACTTATGTGTTATGAAAAATATATGTTTTTTTTTCTTTTTACATGGTTTAATGAAATGTAAGCTCATTACTAATTTTTCTCAGTTTTGGTATATGTTCACACTAATAATGGATACATCACACAAAACATAGCTTGTCATTAAAAACGGATATAAAGATTGTTAAACCCTCAGCCCATGTGAATGCCATTAATTCATAAAACTTTTTTTTTAATTTTGATTCCAATCAAATACGTTGAACCTTTATAGCAGCAATCCCACCCGAAATTGATTTATGAACCGATATGTATTTGTAGCTCTGGTGACCCGCAGTTGCAATTTTGGGCGCCAGTACAAATCCGTTTTTTTAATTTATTTTATTTTTTAAAGATGTTGCATCAGTCACCCAATAGAAAGCTGCCACATCACGCATTGCGGCTTCCTATTCCCTGCGGTTTATAGCAGCACCTAAACCTGTATCTTGGGAGCTGATAATAGAGTGATTCAGCTGTATTCAACCGCTGGTTCAAATGTAAAAAAATCAATAAGAAAAAACAATGCAGCCAGGATTACTGCTTTAAAAAGACTCCTGCCTTTAATTCACTTTTTTCCCCCGATGGGGCTGCTCCTTTCAAATACTTTTCTTAGTAAACCACTTCCGCAACCTGATATGCATCAGCATTTTGTGCCGTGTTATATGGCCCAAAACAGACCACACACACCAGATAATCCGATTAAATGATTATTGATACCCTGTTTTCACGCAGGAAAGATGATGCTTTCCATTGTTGCAGAGACATCTGAGATTTGATAAAATACAAGGAAACACCTGTCCCCTGCAACAATACTTGTACCACAAGCTAGAGTTCTCTGTTACAACCAGCTGGGACAGCAAAGGGCATCTGAGTACAAAATACAATGCCAGAGAGGTGACTATCCTATGTCAGAATTATACTGTACTTCTACAGGCATTGGCCTCCACTTCTTTCTAGGGTCAATGATATATGAGGGTTGGACACCGTATAGATATAAAACTTAATAACTCTTTTCATCTAGTGGTCCATGTGAGGTGAGCTTTTACTTAGGATAATTCTAAGTTTGTACGTATCCATATCTTTATTTATATAGCACCATCCATGTACACAGCGCTTCACAGCAGTAATACACGTGACATAATATTATAACACAACGGGAATAATTGCTTGTAGGAGATGGGTGCAGAGGTTAAGGGGAAATAAAAAATAGGCTTTTGTTAGTTGGCGGGTTTAAACAACGGAAACACAGCTTATGTTTCAGCAAATACAAAGTTAAAGGGAAACAAACAAAACATGGCTAACTCCCATAGGGAGCACTGACTAGACCGAACATATTTTTCCCAGGACAAATGTTGCGCATGTGCAAACGGTGACTGCGCAAGGCGAAAGGCAAGCGACCATCGTGCATGCATGGCTGGCAAGTGCCCATCGCACTTGTCGGCCGCTTTAGCGCTTTTGCGATCGGTGCCTGCTGGCCACACAATCAGCACCGCGGGACATTTAGATAGAAAACCGGACATTTAGGTAGACACTGTGAGGCAGGGCAAAAAAAAATGGGATTGTCCACTGGCCACCCTGACTAGACCACACCACACCCAATCTATGGTTTCGGCGGCTATGCCTCTTACCAACAGCAATTAGAGAAACAGTTCACAGGTGGAGGTCAGTTACCTTTGGGCTCCAGTCTGGCTAGGATGGGGGGAAAGTGTCCCAGTGCAGGCTTCTCTCCCCAGTGGTCCAGTATCCTGGGTCAGAGAGACCTAGTTCCTGTGTGATCTCTCCAGCAGTCCAGGACTAGAGATCTCCAGACTGCTGTTAAGCAGGCTTTTAAACTCGGTTAACGAGCCAGGTGGAAACTGGTTAATTGCCTCATAGTGTTCTCATGCTGAAATTAACCAGCTAGAGACAGGCTTTTCTTGCTAAGCCTGTAGGCAGGGAAAATACCCTGTCACAGAACTCCAGACATGAAAGTAACAATAGGAAAAGGACTCCCTGCCCTGAAGAGCTTACAATGTAAGTAGAGGTCTGTTTTGAAAATGGAGTGCTTTAGAAAACATTTTCTTCAAACTTACATGACCCCTATCAGAGCTAGTGAGCAGAAGCGGTAACGCAACTCTTCATCTGCCACCACAAGGGCAACCTGTTTGTCTTAGCAACTCCTCTACTATTTGGAGGTAGGGCCGGTTTAAGCATTAGGCCACCACGGCAGTAGCCTAGTGCAGCAGAATTTGGGGGGCGACACATATTGCCGCCTAGTGCCATGTTTCCAAACTGCGCTATTTCAACAAGCAGGGAGAGAATAGGGCCGTTGCTCGGGGACTGGGCAGGTTCTTCCATCCTGATTGGCTGCTGCTGGATAATGCAGCCAATCAGAAGGAGCTGTCAGGAGCCTGGGGGCAGGGCCAAGCTGAGGGGAAAGCAGCATGGGCAGTAGAAATGTGAGGCTGTGTATCCCTGTCCTGTGTGTATTTGTTCTGTTTTGCCCTGTTTTGTGTGTGTGTTTTCTGTGGCTGTCCTGTGGAGGTGGGGGAGGGGTGGGATGAGAGAGAATGAGAGGGACGGAGGAGGGGAGAGAGAATGAGGGGGAGGGGGGTGAGAATGAGAGGGGTGGGGAGAGAGAATAAATGGGAGTGAATAGGGGGAGAGTATGGGAGGGGGGAGAGAGAACGAGACGGAGGAGCAGGAGAGAGAATTAGAGGGGGGGGAGAAAGAATGAGAGGGATGAAGGGGAAGAGAATTACAGGGAGGGGGAGAGAGAAAATGACAGGGAAGGGGGAGAATGACAGAGAAGGGGGAGAATGACAGGGAGGGGTTGAGGGAGAGAGAGAATGACAGAGAGGGGGGTAGAATTACAGGGAAGGGGAGAGAGAATGAGAGGGATGGGAGGGACAGAATGAATGAGAGGGGGGATTAGAGGGAGGAGGGTGAAGAGAGAAAAAGTCGGGAGTGTGTATGTAAGTTTGAAAAATGTAAAAAAAACATTCTGTAAAAAATAATCTGAAAGTTAATAATGAGAAGTGGTGGGTTGGGGGGGGGGGCAAGGTTGAAGGTTTGCCAAGACCGCCGAATACCTTTCCACCGGTCCTGCCTGGAGTCCTATGTGCATTTATGAGATGCATTTTTATATATATATATATATATATATATATATATATAACTGTAAATATTCCTGTATATTCATTTGCATGTCTTAGACAGGTCTGCAACCCTGTCTTTCACCATTATCACCCAGCACACAGCACTTCCACTCCAGCAAGGGATTCTGGGAAATGACATGCAAATGAGCACACAGTGCCACCTCACAGACATGTTTCAACCTTGATGGGTATCATCAGTGTGAGGTTGGTTGCTGACATTTGCTCAGATGAGATTAAAGAGTAGGTAATCACCACATTTATTAAGGTTATGGTGGGTAAAAAAAGTGACTAAAAC
Organism: Ascaphus truei; assembly: GCF_040206685.1. Lineage (NCBI taxonomy): Eukaryota > Metazoa > Chordata > Amphibia > Anura > Ascaphidae > Ascaphus > Ascaphus truei. The sequence continues at coordinate 101,535,013 of NC_134484.1, forward strand.
CCTCCACAGTAAAGCATAAAGCAACTGTAAATATTCCTGTATATTCATTTGCATGTCTTAGACAGGTCTGCAACCCTGTCTTTCACCATTATCACCCAGCACACAGCACTTCCACTCCAGCAAGGGATTCTGGGAAATGACATGCAAATGAGCACACAGTGCCACCTTTTATCTCATGCTCACATTACATGAGCAACCCTTAGCCAATGCATGCTGCTTTAGACACAGCTTTAAAGCGTTTCTACCACCTTAGAAGAAGCCTTTCCTGGTGAAACGCGTTGCGGGTTATATGTGCTGCTGGCCCTGACTTCTGGCTCCTATTTGAACTTTATTATTTCTTGGGACTTTATTTATATGTAGCCTTTGCATTCTATGCTGTGGTTACCATCATCAAGGACTCCACACTATATCTGGACTCATGCCAATCTTGCTAAACAGGAGTTGAGTATGTACTTTCCATTACCACTGATACCATCCAGTAATTATACTGGTTTGTAATATATGAGTGTTTCTCCTGCTTATGTAGCCATCTTGGCTTGGTGTTTTGGGTCACTGAAGTACCTTTATGTTTTCTGTCATGTGCTATATTTATAGAACCATGTCACCAGGTATTTATATCATTTAGCCCTATACACTAGCATAGTCTGCGTGGTACATTATTTATTTATTTTTATATTTTTGTGTTATGTGCATGCCTTATTTGACCGGCCGGTTGTGAATCACTGTGGGTACCTGGTCCCCATAGTGGTTCTATTTACTGGGGTTCATGTTCATTATATAGTCTCCTTGATTTATTTTGTTGCTTTATATTTTCTTTGAGTCCAGTTAGCAAGGGTTCCAGTCAGCTGTTTTTTTGTTTTCTTTAATATTTTGTTTCAATAAATTTATTATTATTATATTTGGCATTATTAGTCTGAGTGCTACTTGAGAGGTCTCTTTTTCTTTTTCTGTCCTTACATATATATATATATATATATATATATATATATATATATATATATGCAGATATAACTGTATGCTCATCTGCATGTCCTTGGCAGGTCTGCAACCCCGCCCCTCCCCACTATCACCCAGCATACAGCACCTCCACTGCAGCAAGGGATTCTGGGAAATGACATGCAAACGAGCACACAGTGTCACTTTTTGCCTCAATAACCATTTTTAACATGGTTCCCTATAGGCTTAAGCTTGCTGCATGGTCACAGCTTTGAGCACAGCCAGGGTTAAGGTGCATACCCAGAAAACCACCCACAGACAGCTGTTTCTACTATATATATATATATATATATATATATATATATATATATACATACAGATAAATATACATACAGATAAATGCACTTAGGACTCCAGGTAAGTATCCAAAAAGGTGTATTTGAACAGACACATACAGAACCAACGTTTCGATCCGGGGAGGGATCATCTTCAGGGGTGTGCTTTTGTATGTGTCTGTTCAAATACACTTTTTTTGGATACTTACTGTACCTGTGAGTGCTGCCTCTTTATTTGCTGTTCTGCTGAATGGTAAAGTATACTCTACATTTTTTATGGGACTAGCACCTTGCCTTACGGATTTTTTGACTTGGAGTGTGTTCTGGAGCCAAATGGTTCACGCTGAGTAAAGTATGGCCAGACAGCTTAACTAGTTCCTTTTACAAGCACCACAAGTTCTTTGTCTTTTCTTTACTTTATTGGAAAGCAGCAGATTACAAAGTTACTTGTAGATGGTGGTGTAATGAGGGAGGGCTTCTCTACAGTAAGATGCTTATAGTGGGGAAAAAGTAAAAACGATACTCTTACCAAGAGGTGGAAGGCATGAGTAGTGCTTGCTTAGCCTGCTGAGATTAAAAAGAAAGAAAATGGAGGGTGTCTCACAGGAACAGAGCCTGGACTGAGGAAACTGTGAATACAGCAGGGGGCAGTGTCCACTATGCGAGGGGAATAACAGGGGTTGTCATAGCAACCAACTCCAGCAAGCTAGGAGATAGAGAAAATAACTAACTGTAATGTATCTATTTCACGTGCACTGGGAATAATAACTGCAGGGAAAGTACTTCTACATAAAGGGCCACCAGGCAGAGCTGCAAAAAGAGGGGAGGAAAGAACAGAACTATGATTCTTGTTCCAGGACACTCCCCATCTGGTATCTGGAGATACCACTATATAACTATGTGGAACATGTGTAAATAAATAAGAATATAATATCACATTCTCAAACAATGTGAAAGTCCATATCCGCATAGCGATGAGATACCAGCCGTATCCCTGGCTTCAAAGTCCCTTGGCCATGGTTCTTTGGCAAAAGATGCCAGATGGACACACCGCTCCAGGTTAGCTGGTTGCACTACAATGTCTTTGTGCAAAAGTCTCTGGCACTGTTTAGTGTTTATTTGTCATCCTTCCCGTACCCCAACGAAATTGGTTCCGCAGTCAGAGCGTATTTGTTTGACTGGTCCTCTGATGACAAAGAATTTTCTGAGGGCGTTTCTGGGCCGTATATTCATGAGTGACACGGATACTTGAGGCCTTATCTCCATGTCCTCCTCTGGATTCACAAGTTCAAAGTCGTCGGCTGGGATTAACTGTGTTTCCGCGGATTGCGATTGGTCCTGTGAGCCACAACGTGTTCTGGAGTTGCGCTGCGGGCACTGATCTGGTGGCATGATCTGCAGGATTTTGGTCTGTGGGTACTTGGTACCATTGTTCTGGTTGGGTTGACTTCCTGATTCTTTCTACACGGTTGGCCACGTATACGTGGAATCTTCTTTTCTCTTTGCTTATGCAACCCAGTACCACCTTGTTATCTGTGTAGAACCTGACAGGATCTGGTTTGCAGTCCATTTCGTTTTTGACGAGTTCTGCCAGTTCTACCCAGATCCTGGCCACATAGCTCAGATCTGGGTATTGTGTGGTCGCGTTGTGGTGCCACTTTAGGCTTGCCGAGGATGAACCTGACATGGTCACCTCCATCCGCATCTGTGGTTTATAAGTAGGCTACCACTGCTATGGCCTTTCTAGAGACGCCTTGGAACACGCAAAGCTCTTTGCTGTGTGCAGCGATGAGAGATGTGGGTGAGTAGGGGCGTGGGATCTGAAGCTGCTCTAGGATCTTCAAAGAATCCTTCCACGTTTCTCACTCTCTGTCTTTCTGGAGGTAGTGGGGTGTCTCAGTCCTGCTTCTCGAAGGACATTTCTCTGAGAAGAGACTTCCCTTGTATGGTGACTGGAGCCAGCGGGTCGTAAAGACTATTGACCGTGGACAGGACCCCGCGTCGGGTGTAGGGTTTTCCCTCGATGGACACCTGGAATGTGAATGCATCTGTTTTGAGATTCCAGCTTATCCCCAGACTCCGCTGTATGGGAGGCTTGTCGGTCCCCGGATCCAAGTTCCTAAGGTCGCTTGCGTGGTCGTCTCTTGTTGTCTGGAACGCTGTGCACCCCAAGTCATCGGTGCATTCCTCTTGCACGAGAACGTCTCCACATATTTTGGTGATACACCTTGGTGTCTCTTTGTTAACTGCCCTCAGGAGGTTGTTTTCTCCCTGTACATGACGAAGAACAGTCTCTTTTGTCTGTGTAAATCCTTTTGTGAAATGTCTCTGCGACTGTCTCTTTTTAGACGTGTGAGAGGACAGACTTTTTGCCCCTGTAGTTTCACCTGCATGGCGCACTCTTTTGCGGCTATGCCAGCTGTGGCGGTTGGCTGCTTTGCCACTTGGTATTCTGCGGAGAGGAATGGCTGTACGTCTTAGCTGTGCCATTGCTCGCAGGAGGACCGTCCGATTGTTTGCTTTCCTTTGGACGATTGTTTTGTCGGTCACCTTCAGGAGGTTACTTTCTTCCTTCGGTGGAGTCGCCTTGTCATCCTTAGTTGTCTGGGCTACTAAGCATCCTAGGCCATTGTCACATCCCCCTGATGTGAAGATGTTTTTGTTGATCTCAGGGGTATGACCTTGTCTCTTCTCCTCACTTGGCCCTCCTGTCACTTGGAGATTGCCAAGACATGGTTCGGAGAGGGATGTGTGTCCACGTTCTGTTATCGCTGTTCTGCGGGTGGCAACATAGTCTGGTTTGTGCCCTTTGTCAATGCACACGTTGCCCACTATCACCCATTCTAGGTCAAGCCTCTGGGCGAATGGAGCGTTGTGGGGTCCGTTGCGCTGTTTACGGACTTTGTGCACCCTCAGGATGTCCCTACCGAGCAGCAGCAAGATCTTGGCGCCTTGTTCTACCGGCGGGATGTAGTTGGCTATTCCTCTGAGGTGTGGGTGATAGCGTGCCACGTCTGGTGTGGGAATCTCATCCTCGTTTGCAGCCATGTAGTTGCACTCGATGAGTGTGGGGAGAGCTATCTTCACTCTGTTGTCCACTGAACGTATAACGTAGCCGTTTGCTCTTCTCCCTGTTGTCTCAGTTAACCCTGCACAGGTTCTGAAGGTGTAGGGTGAGGAATTGTCTTGTGCGTTGAATAAGTTGAAGAAGCAGGACATTTTATCACTTCCTTTTCCGCAAACCTCGGTGCACTGAGACGTGACAGATGTTGGCTCTCCTTCTCCTTCCTCCCCGCCATGCTCCGCTATGGAGGATGGGTTGTTGAGTTGGTCGAGTGTCAGCGCCTCTGGATGTAGAGATGTTACGTGCTTGTCACTTTTGCACACTGCACATTTGATGGCCTCTTTACAGTCTTTGGCTAGGTGAGTTGTGGAATCGCAGCACTTGAAGCAAACTCCGAATTCTCCGAGTAACTTCTTGCATTCCTCTAGGGACTTCATCCTGAACCCAAAACACATGTTAAGTGGGTGTGGCTTCTTGTGTATGGGACACTCCCTCTTTGGGTCCCTTGGTTTCTTGTTTTCAGCGACCGACTGGTCGGCAGTTGTTTGGCTCTTGGGGGACACGGGACAAGAGCTTCTAGATCCGCGTCCAATTCAGCCTTTCTTCGCACAGTGGCGGCAGCGGTGGCGGTATTGGTGGCGGAGGCAATGACATTGGCTGCGTTCTGCTCCTCCTCTTCTATGCACGCTCTCTCTGTCCTTACGGCTGCCTCTCTTCGACCATATTCGGCCCTAGCACGTGCGGCCTCTGCGGTGGCCCGCGCCAGGGTAGCCTTTGCGCTCGCGCTAGACACATTAGATTGTACTGATTTTGCTGACCTTGATGAGAGCCTGGATGTTTTGGAGCGCTGCGATGCAGTTTCCAGCAAAAGGTTCTTTCTCCTACTCTCAGCTTCTGTGATGGTGGTTCGCACGCGGCTGTCGCGTGTCAGGTCAATGTTACTCTGTAAGTCTCTTTCTTGCAGGCTTTCGCCGGTGTTGGCCTTGGTCAGGTAAGTGATATATGTCTCTGACAGCTCTTGGTTTGCACGAGTGATCAGTCCTTAATTGCGTTATTGCCTGCTCGAGCTGCTGTGCATAATTGCCAACGCTAGTAACATTGCGTATTCTCAGTGTGGTTGTTTCCCGGGCCTTCTCTAATTTAGCGCGGTGCGCTTCAATGTCAGATTCAGCGACCTGGGCTTGAGGGTTAGATCCGTAAGAATCACATTGAAAGTGTAAGGATTACACTGTGTGGGATACTGTATATTATTTGGTAACATTATGCAGGAAGTCTGCCTGATTTCTGTTAATCATTTTCTCTCCATCACTATAATCTAACCTCCTCTCTCTGGGCCTCATGCAGAGAGCATAGAATTTTCAAATTGGCGAATTTCATAAAAAGTAGCTTTTTTGGAGAGTTTTATTCTCCATATGCAGAAAAGTGCGAATTCTGCTATGTTTAACATGGATGCGTGTGGCGAGTTTGAATGGGAAAGATGCGCGCTTCAGAAATGTGTAAAAAAAAAATCGCGGCTTTTTTTCCCCCTTTGCTATAGGCGGCGAGCGCCATTTTATTGCCAACTTTTCCTGGCGCGGCAAAAATGAGAAAATCGCGCCAGCCGCTAGATGCCTTTCGTACCTCTCTGCATTCGGAGAGTTTTAAAAATGGCGAGATGGAGGTTCTCGCCAGCCGCGAGGCGAGTTTTAGCAATAGAAAAAACAAAATGGCGCGTTTTTCGTAACTCGCCATTTTCTGCCGGTTTCTGCGCAAAATTGTACAAAAAATGGCGAATTTTGAAATAACGATGCTCTCTGCATGAGGCCCTCTGTCACTCTCTGCCCTACTTTTTCTTTGCAGCTGTTACTCTGAGATCTCTTCGAGGACTCATGTCCTCCAATTTGTGAAACAATAGTATACAAAGTAATTATCCCTACCCCATTCAACACTAAACAATGTGCTATTATTTAATGAAGCCTATGTGGTTTTTTTTTAACCCATTATTAGCATTAGTGAGATCTTAAAGAAGCAGCTAAAAAAAAATGACATTTAAAAAACCAAAAATCTTTTATTGTTCTGGAGAGTAAATGAGTACTTCAGTATTAGGTGATAGCTGTTTTATTTGCACAAACCATTGATACTATAAGACAAGCTTTCAAGAGTTCTCCTCTCTTCCTCAGGTCAGCAATACTTTTGTTCTGGCTAAGTATCCACACAAAAAACATTATTTTTAGGGCAGAGAAAAGATGGAGTTGCTTGTGATCTTCTGCACAAAGATCTTTTTTTTTTACTCGCCCAGTCCTGAACCAAAGAAAATAAGTAAAAGTGTCAGCCTATAAGGCGAGCAGGGGAGGGAAATGAGGGAAAGTGGTAAGTGGAATAAAGACATATGTAAAAGCACCAACAATAGAGAGAGAGACAATGAACTGTGGACATACAAGTGTAGGAACTCGGGCCTAGATTCACTAAACTCTGTTAAATCAGGGTAATAACACGACAGGAATGTAGGTTATTTTCCCTGAGCGAATGTCTTTTTCCCTAAGCTTGTTATATATGGAGGAGAGAGAGACCTATTTAGGAGAGCGACAACTTACTGGCCTCCAAATAAATTCCCACATACCTCTCGTGGTGACCTGTGGCCAGACCTGAGATTCCTGGGAAATATGCTAATGTAAATCATTTGAATATATAGTATGGTACATCTTTTTCTCTCTGCCTCTATTTCAGGATCTGGATGGGGTTTACACCAGAGCGAGCTGTGCATTGTTTGACCCTGTGAATCAGGAAATTCGCTTTTGCTCCAAATGCTGGAAGCTTTGGAAATTCTGAAAAAACTGCAACTACAACTCAGCCAAAAGCAGCTGAAGATGTTGTTTTACCGGGGTTTCTAATGCAGTTAAAAGATCCATTTTACATTTTTTAATATCAACGAATGTTACAGATTGTTGTTTGGGAATAAAAGATAACTGTCTGACAAGCCAATTATTCTGCGTGGAGAACAGTGAGTTTTATGTTGACTTCCAGATACCTTTTCTGTGATCACCTATAGAAGTATATAGGTATATTCCCGCCAGTTGAATTGCAGATGAAGAAATACTTGAGTAAGTCTGTATTTAAGCGTGTGCAAACAGATGAAGGAGGAACCCACTCTGCCTAAAGTGATCAGGGGGTCAGCGAACAGACAGGTGCACTAGGGCAGGGGGTCTCCTAACCTGTCCTTGGAGACCCCTGCACTTGGGCAAATAATCAGGGGACAATGAAAAGAACGCACCGATGGAGCAAAGACACTACCGAGCGGATAAAGGCCCTATATGTGTGCTCATGCTTTCCCTGAAATGCTTGAAGCCACTTTTAATTTTAAACGTTGCTTTGAAATATTACTGTAAAGTTTTGTAAAGCGGAGCAGGGACCTTCTCATATTTCTAGTGCAGACATATTATCAAGCGTTGTCTGCCTTTACATCAGGCCTGCACAACTCGTAAAGTGCAAAGGGCCGAACTGCTCCAAGGAAAAAAAAATTGGGCCGCACGTGTAAAATCATCATCATCGTCATCATCATCATCATTATCATTATCATCGTCATCTCTATCTCTCCTCCAGCACCTCTCATCATCATTCTGCACCTCTCATCACTCCCCCCCCCCCCTGCACCTCCCATCACTCTCCCCCCCTGTACCTCCCATCACTCTTCCCCCACTGCACCTCCCATCACTCTCCCCCCTGCACCTCACAAGTAAATCAGAGTCCGCCGCACGGGTAAAACAGCATTTATTATTCAAAATAACACATTTATTTACTATGTTTACTTGAAACAAAATTACATTTAAAATACTTTCATTAAAATTAAATTAATTTGCCCATATCAGCAGCCCACCACAGCCCATGTCAGCACCTCCCCATGTCAGCACCCCCCCCTCCCATGTCAGCATCCCCCCACAGCCCATGTCAGCATCCCCCCACAGCCCATGTCAGCATCCCCCTCCCATGTCAGCATCCCCCCACAACCCATATCAGCAGCCCATGTCAGCCCCCACAGCCCACGTCAGCAGCCCCCCACAGCCCATGTCAGCACCCCCCCTCCCATGTCAGCATCCCCCTCCCATGTCAGCATCCTCCTCCCATGTCAGCATCCCCCCACAGCCCATGTCAGCATCCCCCTCCCATGTCAGCATCCCCCCACAGCCCATGTCAGCATCCCCCCACAGCCCATGTCAGCATCCCCCCACAGCCATGTCAGCATCCCCCCATCCATGTCAGCATCCCCCCTCCCATGTCAGAATCCCCCCTCCCATGTCAGCATCCCCCCTCCCATGTCAGCATCCCACTCCCATGTCAGCATCCCCCCTCCCATGTCAGCACCCCCCCCCCAAGGCAGCATCCCCCCCCCAAGGCAGAATCCCCCCCCCCCAAGGCAGCATCCTCCACCCCAAGGCAGCACCCCCCCCCCAAGGCAGCATCCCCCCCCCAAGTCAGGATCCCCCACCCCAAGTCAGCATCCCCCACCCCAAGGCAGCATCCCCCCCCCAAGTCAGCATCCCCCCCCCCCCGCAAGTCAGCATCCCCCCCCCCGCAAGTCAGCATCCCCCATGCCTACCAGACTCTGTTGCCGCCGGCGGTGGCAAAAGGAGGAGAGGAGGTGGTGGATGGCGGCGATGGCAGGTGAAGCAGGGGGAAGCGCGCTCTACTAACAGACCCTGAAGTTCCGGGTCGCGGGACTGGTGGAGCGCGTTCCCCTGCTGGAGCTGGGAAGGGGGGTTAGGGGGATAAGAGGAAGCGCACATGTTTGCTGGTGCGCGCTCCTAGAGGGCACAGACAGCATGCGGCCGCGAGGGTTTACCAGGGAAGTTCCGGGTCGCGGGACTGGTGGTGCGCGTTCCCCTGCTGGAGCCGGGTAGGGGGGTTAGGGGGATTACAGGAAGTGCACGCGTTTGCTGGTGCGCGCTCCTAGAGGGCACAGACAGTATGCGGCCGCGAGGGTTTACCAGGGAAGGAGAGGAGTGGGGAGGGAGAGGAGGGGGGAAGAAGGGGGGCTGTCGCGGGCCGCACGTTTTGCCCCGCGGGCCGTATGTTGTGCAGCCCTGCTTTACATGATATGCTGCTCCAATTCTTTTCTTTTCCACTCTTTTATGGCTGAAGGTGTCTGCCACTCATTGCGGCGCAGTACTGCCCACCAGCAGTCAGGAATTCACAATAGCACCTGGTAAACATTGTGTAAGTGTGTTTCTTCCATAATGCAGAGTAAAGTAACACTTCAGTATTTTTTTTATGTGGACTAACAGTTGATATTATAAGACAAGCTTTTGAGAGTTCTCCTCTCTTCCTCAGGTCAAGCAATGGGCGTTTCTTACTTACAAACAGTGCTTACAATGGTTACACTTGTCTTCATCCATATAAAGACACTTTATTTCAACACAAATCATACATCCCATTTAGACTTTCTGCAGAATTTCTGCACAACATAAATAGTTTTTGTAGATGCTTAAATAAAACATTAATCCGTTATTAAATATCACACAGAAATCACAGTAATCATTAGGTTCAATAAATAAATAGATAAATAAATAGAAAAAGAAGTTTTTTATATATATATAAGCTGTGTTTAAAGCAGCATGCATTGGTTTGAGGATTGGCTTGTGTAATACGAGCTTGAGACAAAAGGTGGCACTGAGTGCTCATTTGCATGTCATTTCCCAGAATCCCTTGCTGCAGTGGAAGTGCTGTATGCTGGGTGACAATGGGGAAAGACAGGGTTGCAGACCTGTCTAAGACATGCAAATGAACATACAGTAATATTTACAGTTGCTATATACAGTATATATATATATATATTTATATATATATATATATATATATATATATATATATATATATATATATATATTAAGAACTTTGTGAATGTGTTCATTAGCTACATATAAATAGCAGTCAAAACTGTTCTTACACCAAATGGTTACTTTAAAGATGATGTGTTTAAGGCAACTAGAGTCTTGTCCAATAAGGAATATGGTAATCTGTCACATTCAGAGGAGCATAACCTGTCCCAAGACACACATGCACGTGTAACTGCTCTGTGTATTGTACGCCCCATGTGGCAGCAAAGGTGTTAATACAGACATCAAATACTTAAGATCAGTATGTGAGATGGATGGGTAGGGTGTGTTAAAAAAAACACATCAGCACCTTATGTCTGGGGAGAGGCACAGCCTGTGTCCCACCTGTGCCTTCACCTGTGAGGCTTGATCATTTGACACCAGTCCACGGCTGCTGAAATAAAGTGTTTCTTCCCAGCATTGCTGCACTGCAGGAGCAGAGCAATTATCCTCCACAATGTCCAGTCTATAACCAGCCTCTCAAAAAGCCAGATCTACAGTAAGATACAACTTTTGGAGTCCTGGGATCATTATCAGGCTGAAGGACTATGGGGATCAGTGACCAAAGGCAAAAAGTGATGGCAAAAATGTGTGGATTTATGAAGCAAAGTTACATCACTTTCTATTGGGTTTTCCATCAGTTTATAGCGCAGAAATATAGCAGCAAGCCCATGTTTTGCTCAAGCAGCACTCTGGCACTTTTTGGAAATGTCCCGTATATGTATTGCCATTATGTGATGCCAACGTATGTGGTTCGTACGAAGAAGCAGTAAATGTTCAATAGGTGGAGGGAATGGCACAAATCTTGAATTGAAAAAATAATAAACTTTTATTGATCTATTGACGTTTTCGGAGTGCTGTTACACCTTAATCAGGACTCCTGTGCAGTTACGGCTTCATCATGACCCATGTGCAGTAATACATTGATCAGGATCCCTGTGCAATTACACCTTCATCAGGATTCCTATGCAGTTACACATTGATCAGGATCCCTGTCCTGATAAAGGTGTAACTGCACACTGAAATGTCAATATATCAATAAAAGTTGATTATTTTTTCAATTTGACTGTTGTGCCATTTCCTCTACCTGTTGAGTATATTGCATGATTGCAGTAGCAGTAACTGCACTGAAGTGAGCAGCCAAACTGCAAGAAGCGCATCCATACCTCTATTCTTCAGCTCAATAAGACTGCGGCCAGGATGACACTGAGCGGGCGCTCGTGCTCGCCGCGGTGAAACACATTACTACAATGTGTGTGGCCAGCGTGAGCGCACAGCGCTCAGCTGCTCGCAGAGACATTTGTTTCTGCCGCTTGCTGGCACGTCACGTGTGCGGTTCGCCCAATGAGGGCGAACCAGCTCAGTGATCTAATAGCCACGCCCCCACACACGCGCAAGTAGCTGGCCAGGAATCACATGGCCAAGCGGTGCGCATGATGTCACGGCGCTGGAGCACCAGCGCGCACTCCCAGTCTGGCCGCAGCCTAAGAAACCACAAGTCCCAATTCCTGGTTTGTCACCTGAGTGCATTAGTAAAACAAAATAAAAATAAAGCTAAATACACAATATTTTTGGCCTGCAAACACTGGGTAGCAAATGTAATGAGCTGTGTTGTTCCTCTGGTCTGGTGAATGACATTGTTCAGTCATCCTCAAAGGCACAGTTTGAAGCACCGATATATTCTACCGTCTTTTTTAATTTGAGCCCCATTTTCTGTAATAAGCTTGGTGCTTTCTTTGGGATAGAGCTGCCAGTCAATGGCAAAGAGGCTTCCGAGCCAAAGGCGTGGTCCTCTTCTGTGTTCCGATACCTTTGCTTGTTGCACCTGCAGAAGAACAATATAGAACATGAAATTGTGATGATATACCGAATGTCTACCTGCATTTGCAAATCTGCTTAGAATCATGAAAATGTGAGCAAGATGTGTGTTGTGGGGCACACAGATTACTAGCTATGTAGCATTATATATATATATATATATATATATATATATATATATATATATATATATATATATATATATATATCAAATGGAAATACAACTGTATGCTCATTTGCATGTCTTAGGCAGGTCTGCAACCCCGCCTTTCACCATTATCACCCAGCACACAGCACTTCCACTGCAGCAAGGGATTCTGGGAAATGACATGCAAATGAGTACACAGTGCCACTTTTTGCTTCAAAAACCATTTTAACATGGTTCCCTACAGGCTTGCTGCATGGTCACAGCTTTGAGCACAGCCAGGGTTAAGATGCATAGCCAGAAAAACCACCCACAGACAGCCGTTTCGACCTTAATGGGTCTCATCAGTGTGGGGTTGGTTAACTGGCTATGCAATGAAGCAATGAGGATGGGGTTTACCATACTTAGTTATAGTATTGCTAATGGTGAAAGGCGGGGTTGCAGACCTGCCTAAGACATGCAAATGAGCATACAGTTGTATTTCCATTTGCTATATGCTTTGCTGTGGAGGGTTTTTGTCACTTTTTTACTCACCATAACTTAACTATATATATATATATATATATTTTTTTTTTAACCTTATCTGAACCGGGAGGCCCCTCAAAGCAGAATCTCTGTATTCTTACCAGATAGAGCACTGGAGTTTAGGTGAAATGCTACAATAAAGTGCCGCTGCAAAAACAATATGCACAGGCAGCATCAGCCAATGGGTGAGAGGAACCCTTTTCACTTATTGGCTCGGTGGGCAATTATGCAGCAGGCAGCCATTTTGTGTTTTTTATGTAATGTGCATGTTCATCTGCATAGGGGGAAGGGACGCACATGATAATATAGCAGTAGCTGTGCTCCAAAAAAAACAAACCTTTTATTTACGTAAGTAAAGGTTAAAAAAAAATAAACACATTTATTATCCCCTGGGTTGGGGTGTTAGATGGAGATTGGCACAGCCAGATAAAAATGTACCTTTGGGTATGCGAAACAAGTTAGAATAATAACAAAACCAAGATCTATTTTAAATGTAAAGTGCTACCATTGTGTGCAGAGCTTGCAATTAAATTGAAGTGTTCAGAGACCCCAGTGATACAAAGTGATATATTTAATAACTTAGGTTACAAATATAAATAAAATACTCATACTAGTTTGATATATATATATATATATATACATATATATACACACACAGATAAATGCATTTCATAAATGCACATAGGACTCCAGGCAGGGCCGGTGGAAAAGTTTTAGATGTAGAGGTATCGGTACCGTGTTAGCCGAGCTTTAATAATCAAAAATGAATAGACGATACCGTTCTGTGGCTAACTCGCACAAATAAAAGCATTTAGTTAACCACAGAACGGTATTGTCTATTCATTTTTTATTATATATATATATTATTAAAGTCACACAACACTTATTTGTAACCTACAGTATGTTATTAAATATATCCCTTTGTATCACTGGGGTCTCTGAACACTTTAATTTAATTGCATATATAATATATAGTTCCAAAGTTCATTAAAGAACATGGTCCCTCTTCCTTCTCTTATCGAACACCCCCCTTCTGGAACATTTGACTGGTGTCTGTGAAATCCACCTCCTGTCTAAGTTCCTTGAAGACATTGATTGTTTCCTAATTTAAATATGTTTGTAACTGTAACTTGTAATGTTGGCAACATTATTATTATTGGAAAACGAAAGGTGACTATCAATGTATTTTTTCCTGGTAAAATATTTGTTAAATAAATAAAACAAAATAAAAAATGTTGAGATTATTTTTAAAGTCACCAACCATCATAAATAGTTTGTTATATTCACGCTGTATTAAAAAAAAAAAAAAAAAAAGGAGATCTTTTAAATGATATACATACTTGTGAATAAAAATGTGGGTATATTCCTCTAGATGAGAACCATCCCTATATTAACGTATAATTACATGTGTGTTACATATAGCATCCCCTGGGTCTCTAACCAGGTTTCATATGTTTTAGAGGTCAGTGTCTCAATCATAAAACAACTAATCCCACTCTTTAGGAGAATAAACTAAGATTTATGACCTTCGCCTGCTAATGTTGGGTGACAGCGACAGTAGGATTTACACGGTTGTGAGAACTTCTTTTGAATATTAAAATGAACTCGTGCAATTCTATGGTATTTCAGTTCTACATATGGATTTTAGTCATTAAATATAATCACATACAGCCACAAAGAATCCTGGTGTTTTTATTTCAGAAATCTCTGGCTCATTAGATCTGAGGGGAGCTCTTTGAAAGAGATTGATTTTCCATTAAATACAGTAGAGGCCGTAATTTAGCATCCATTCCAGTAGCTGAATTGCCTTAAGTGCACCAGAACGAACCTCAATAACTAAGATATCTTTTTTTCTCCTCTCACCTTTAAGAGCAACCGATATCAACAATGAATGTTACTGTATTTACTGAGAATCAGCCATCCAATATAAACAATCAAAATAATCAAAATTTATATATGACTCTGTATGTATGTATGTATGTATGTGTGTATATATATATATATATATATATATATATATATATATATATATATATATATATATATATATATATATATATATATATATATATGTGTGTGTGTGAGAGAGAACAAGTGTGCTGCCTCTTCCCTACTTCGTGGTCCTGGATCTCCTGGTCTGCCTGGTAAGGAGCCTTGTAATATATATATATATATATATATATATATATATATATATATATATATATATATATATTATATATATATATATATATATAATATATATATATATATATATATATATATATTATTTTTTATATATATATATATATATATAATATATATATTTTAAATAGAAAACAAAGAGTATATTACAATTTTAGAAGAATGGCGTTTAAAGAGACAACTAATTGCAATGGGTAATCAATGTATGTTTACAATCAGATACCGGTGTTTGATGTCCCAAATGAGATCATTTGTAGTTGACACAGTTTTATGGTAAGCAGATGACCTCTAACCCAGGCCACCTGTTACTATCTTAACTCCAGAGGACTGGAGGGACCTGACCCACTTGAATTACACAGTGCGGCTATTGTCGCATGAGCAGCAGCTGCACTGGGAAGGAGGGGACAAGACAAAACAAGGCAACTTACCCTTCTGGGACAGAAGTGACATGTGAAGCTGGCAGAGCGGTGGCAATCTGTTTGGCTGGTCTGCGGACTAATGATGAGGGAAAAGATTTCTATACGACATGATATAAAACAAGAGAAAGAGAATGAATGAATTGCATTGATGGGAAATATTTGATTAAATATAGCCAACGAAAAGATACAAGAAGAGTGTACTATATGCAGCATGAATATTTAGCAAATTGTAAGAAAATGATATGCACCTACTGTATTTAATAGGGTAATTCTATACTGTACAATCCCATGACAGTTATGCATTTTGACAGCAATTCTTTATGATCAGGGTTTATTCTTCAATAACATTTTTCCTTGTTTCTTACCATATATCTGATGAGGCCGTTTAGTTAATATTCTGCCAACTTGCAGTTGTGTTGTTATGCTTAACACTTTTATTCATCTTTCCCACACAAAGGGAGACATCAAGTATGAAACGTGTTCGTATTGGACACTTATTGGGAATGTTTCCTGCCATTTTGTAATGTCTTGTAATGCCATTTGTGAATGCTGAGAAAGTCTCCTACAATATTGGGGCAAAAAAACCAGCACCAGATTTACCCATGAAAATAAAAGCAACGGATTATTTTCCAATGATAAATGTGGTGCCGAAGTTTTGCATGGGGTTCTGCTTCAGTTCAGCAGCTCGGAGACTCGTCCCGCAAATATTCCGAAGATCAGTATCCTAGCAGTATCCTCTAAGAGAAAGATAGAATGAAACACACCATACTGATGACGAATACCATTTTATTTATTGTCTAGAGGCCAAATGCTAAATCCAATAAGTGATTATTTCCATTTTAACAGTTTAACCTATAGCCATAGATATTGTGTATGATACATTGCTATTATTATTTAACTGGACACTATCTGGTATTATGAATGTTACAAGTATACTGTGGCATATATAGTTACTAAATGATGCTAAGCTGTAAGCCTTACAGTGTAAGGCACCTTATGGCTTGTTCAAATGTATAGGTTGTAAGGGGCCTTAAGACAGCATCACTTAATAAATATGTATGTACAGTATCTGTTTATGCAGCATCATTAAATGAACATTTTATACAGCCCTTTGATAGTTAATAATAGACCCATTTCACACTCGTTTTGAATGAGGTAATATGGCACACTCGTGTTTAACGCTTTCTTTGCCAGATGGGACAGCAGCCCACTGTTTTGAACTAGGCAATGTGTTACTGGCCCAGAAAGGGTAAACATAATACGAAGTTTGTGTATTGCAAGATACCATATACACATGCTACCTTTAGGCTTACTTTTTGGGATTTCACATTTTGCTTGCTGCTACAGAACTTTGATGTCTTCTTTTCAGAATTTCCCACTGCAAAATGGAATAAGGTATGTTTAGTATGTTTCGTCTTTACAACGTACGCATTCTTCACAGTTCCACCCATATATTTCTGTATATCAGTTTAGCATCGTATACTTGTGTAACACCGCTTTGGGCCAACCAGAGTGGGGTCAGACCCTGGGTCCTAGCGTTATAAGAGTTGATGGATTCAGATAGTATAAGTGTATACTGACACTTAATGATGATATTTTTTTGCAGACTTCTACAGAGATTTTTTTTTACAATTATAAACAGAATATGAATAAATCTTGCAGAAAAACCTAGGAAACCCGGTTAAAAAACACTAGTATACAGTGTAGATCAGGGGTTGGACTAAGCAGTTCCATAAGGGTAAAGGCAGAGGACCTCTGACACTCTATCCTGTAACCCAGTGTACTTCAAATCCAATAGGGATTATCTCTAGGGCTCGCAATTCC
The DNA here is from genome assembly GCF_040206685.1 of Ascaphus truei. Classification (NCBI taxonomy): domain Eukaryota; kingdom Metazoa; phylum Chordata; class Amphibia; order Anura; family Ascaphidae; genus Ascaphus; species Ascaphus truei. Next base: position 101,552,112 of record NC_134484.1, read on the forward strand.
TATTGCACTGTGGAGATTATTTAAGAATATGCTCGTTACCTTGAAGTAGACATCAGTGCACTTGACTGGTTACTACTCTACCTTAGGCTAACTCTCAAGTTGTCCCTAATTATGTACACAATAGAACACTATTTATAGCCTTTCATTACCCCTTAGTTTCCTATTGGGCACTTTTTAGCAGGGAAATATTCTAAGAACAGAAACAAGGGGATATAGGGTGCCCAACCCCAGTATAACTTCATCCAGATGATGACTGCTAATACAGTATATAACAATTCCATGAAGAAACCCGTGGGAATGGGTGTAATAAATAGACCTGTGAGTCACTTGAATAAACACATGAAAGTACTCAACTATTGCAATGTTAAAGTCTCTTACCCACTCACATCATCTCCAGGGATTACCAGTGGCGTGCCAGCCATAGAAGGAAATCCAGAAGCAGCAAGAAAAGAGCAAATAGCGCACAGCCGGGGAGCCAGGTGGAGATAAAAATAAAGTTCCATTTATTTCAGTGCATAGCTGATGACATCATCACCCTGTTGGGGCGCGTTTCGGACCGGTAGGTCCTTTATCAAGGATCAAGGATAAAGGACTTACTGGTCCGAAACGCGTAGGAGGTGTGTTTTTTGTCCCCAACGGGGTGATGATGTCATCAGCTATGCACTGAAATAAATGGAATTTTATTTTTATCTCCACCTGGCTCCCTGGCTGTGCGCTATTTGCTCTTTTCTTGCTGCTTCGGGAAATATTATAAGCAGGAAATCCTTTAAAATAGAAGAAAGTTGACCCCTAAATAGCCAGGGCCTCAAAGTTTTAACGCATAGTGCCAGCAGGGTCACTACACTCTCCCCCATTGAACAAATGTTATTTCACCAACTTTAATTAGCTAGGCACTCAATAATTTACAGTAAATAAATTGTATTAACACATAAATGCAATAATAAAAATGTTCTCATAATAAAACATTTTAACTGGAAAACTGTTCAGCATGATAATAAAACAGACACATAGCATCAACACAAATGTCAAGACAACAGATTCCCGGCCTCACATGGTTTGGCCAATAGGCCACCACAACCACCTGAAACCTGGATACTATGAATACATTTGGACCCATAACTATTAAACTCTGTTTTTATAAACAATGCGGCCCAAGTGCCACACATGTGGCAATCATTTTTTCCTTTCTTTCATAGGCTGAGTAGCAGGGTGTCCCTAGGTCATTATGTGATCAATTACTGCTTTTTGGGCCCAGTCCTTTCTATTCTTTTTCACAATGTCCATAAGCCTTTCAGGAACATATTGGTATGTGCTGACTAATGAATCTCTCGGCTCGATAAATTTAAGCCGTCTACGGTGAGGCGTACCTTTGGGCACCCAGAAGACATTGTCACCTGTGACAGTTGGTTTTTCCTTTGCTTCCCCAAGGACGTTGGAGCCAAAGTAGACCTCATCTGGGACCACATATATAGGCCTTGTCCTCTTCTTATTTCATTCTAAAAATTCCAACTGATGGAACATCAGCATAACATGATGGTAATCACTGCTTGCCCTGGAACAGATGTCCTCCTCTCTACAGCCTTGGTCTTGTTGCAGGCTTGTCTCCCAGTAATCTCTGGCTCCACAGTCTCTTCTGGCTGCAATCCTGGCACTGTAGGAACCTCCACGGTGCAAGAGGAAGTTGACCGTGGGCCTTTCAAGTCTTCCTTAGTTGTAGTGCCTTCAACCTTTGTCAGGCTGTGCGCTGACAATGGTTTCAGGGCTCGCCAGCTTGTTCTGGTGTGAGCTCATCATAAGAGGGAGGTATATGCTAACTGGATGGGTTAGTAATTGGCTCTCGTGTGGGCTCTCTCCCAGATGACAGTAACGGCTCATGGACCAATTCTGGTGCAATCTCTGGGGAACAATAGATGCAGGCTGCTGACACAGTGGCTCAGAAATCGGTTTTGGGGCGAACTCTGGCACAGATGATGGACGAGGTAACAGCTCTGGTGTGCGCTTTAGAACAGATGGTGCAGGCAAAATGCTGCTTTTCCATCCTCTCCACTTAGAATGCACTGCAATCATTGCACTGAGCGTCCCATGTCAGCAGACTTCTAAGTCTTCCACTCAATGCGCAGATGGGGTAAAAAGAACATACTTTCCCTCGGCTTGATTAACAGTAATCTGCCTGGGACATCAACATATATAGCCATATAGTGGTTATTACTTGCTTGGCTCTACTTTCTCGCTGAGCGGTCAGGCGATGTACTGTAAACCCGTGCTCTTTATTTTACATGCACGTCTACCTTGTTGACATCAGTGGAAGAGAAGTGTGGTGTAATCCTCTTCCTTCGCTGAGGGTGGGGTCACTGTACTCCTGCCAAAATGTTTGCGGGCTTTCTGCGTAGCAAGCAAGTTGCACAGATTTCCTTGTAAATAGTCTCTTTAGACAGGAATAAAGTTGAAACAATTTACCTTGCACAGATGTCTTTGCAAAATGTCTCTTTAAAGCAGCAAAATTGCTGCAATAAATCAACTACTTGTACAACAATGGTGCAAAACCTCCAAAAATCACCCAAACAAATCCTTACTTTTGGCTTTTCCCCGACTCCACATTATAGTTGGGCTAAAAATGGCACACCCCCCATGCCTTGGGACACTCTGAGCCAGCTTGGGGGTCAGACTGTGTACTAGTTTTATAGAGCAAGATGCATTAAGCTCCGTTAAATCAGGTCAAATAACGTCATGTTACCTGAATAGGTAATGGACGTTATTTTCCCTGAGTTTCATGGGCAGCCACTAAGCTAATTATATGCAAAAACACTGGCCGTCGTTTATCTCATTAGCATAGGGTTAAGTTAGGTTATTTGCTTTAGTGGATCAGCGTTGTGATTAATTTAACATTAATTTTGGTTGACGATCGGTTAAATAGGCTAATGTGGCCTATAATATAAAGTCCCGGGTGGATTCTGGTGCTCATTCTGGTATTGGGGACATGGGAAAAAGATCACTCAAAATAACACTTATGGCGTGAGATTATGAGCTTCATAGCTCCTTTTTAACGTCAATAATAAAGGATATGTAATCAGGCTTATTGATAGAAGGTAAAGCCTACCTGGAACCTTCAAATGAAAAGATATCTTTTACTGCCATACATTGTGACCAGGAACAACAGTGTAATGTATTTCTATTTATATAATGCAGCCTTGTGTGCAGAACAGTCCAAGAGGGGAATGTCCCAAAACGGTACACTCATGAGTCTCTGTCGTCCGTTGTGTGCATCGTTTGGCACTGCTCAGTGTGCATGAACCGCTTGAACGGAAACAAGAAGAGAACTATACAGGTGCGGTACACTACCAACCAAAAAAGAAAACCGAGAGGCGAACTTAAGTAAAACTCTCATTTATTAAGGTCATGGGTAAAACAACACGTAGGTGGCTTTTGCTCTACTCCGGGTTTTTTTTACCCATGATGGAAATAAATGAGTGTTACTGGAGTTCACCTCTCGATTGTCTTTTTTTCGGTTGGTAGTGCACAGCACCTGTATATTTCTCTTCCTAATCTGGCCCATAGTCTCTTAATAAACCACTCCCCTTACTTTGCTATTGGGCAGGGAAATACTCCCAGAAGGATTTTGAGATAGAAGAAAGTTAACCCCTAAATATAAAGGGCTTCTAAGCATTAGTGCCAGCAGGCTTCAAAGCATTAGTGCCATTAGTGCCAGCATTAGTGCCACAGTAGTGCCAGCAGGTTCATTACACTGGTGAATATACATTTTGAATATCCCATAGGCTGGATCAAGAATATCATTTTAATAGCCATAGCTTTATTTTATTTTCACTGAAGAAAAGTTATACTCAAGGAAGAAAGAAAAAATAAAGAATATAAGGAAGGAAGGGAAAAGAAATGAAGAAAGAAAGTATTATAATAACATCATAAACATATTATTTAAAAGGCCTAACAATTCAAAATATGTTAAGTAAAAAGGTAATAACACAAAGTAGGTATGTGACTGCCCACTTACTGTGCTTTGCAGAGCACTGAGGAGGGGAAGGTCCCTGCTGCTTCAGCCTCCACACCTCATCATCTCGGTAAATGGCTTGAAGGAGATTGGCTTGGTGTGGATGAAATGTCCAGTGGGGATTGAAATCAGATGCTGCTTCCGTCACCTACATAATGTAATAATGCAGACACCAGTTATTATTATTATTATCATCGGGGTTTTGTTTCTGGGGGTATGCATGGATGCGCCATAGTTTTTCATAGTATCAAAAATAAAAAGTAAGAATCGTTTTTGGCCCGATTATAAGGCGAGGTTTTTTAAAATAAAGTTATATTGAAAAGCCCATGCTCGCCTTATAATTAAGCGCTGCTGCTGAGTGCACATCCGATCCTGTGTAAGCGATGAACACAGTAGCCATCTGCGCATGTACGAGAGCTCACAAAAAGATTGTTGAAGGACCACAGTATCCCCATCTTTTTTCACAGAAAAAAAGCACTGATTATTATTGTTAATATATGTAATACAAGTCTCTCTATACTAATACCAGTCTCTAATACTGTAGCTCATAAATGTCCTCAACTTGATCTCAACTGAGAGATTAGTCTAAAGACAGGACTCTTTATATTATTTTTATTATCATCTATGTATCCATGCTTCAATTTTTCACACGCTTGAGTTCTATTTATCAACGCAGAGGAAAGTGTGTTTTGATGCTATGCTCCATTTTTTGAGGCAGAGCTGCAGCATATCAGATGCTGAATTTTAGATTAACCCACTTACTTTCTCTTTCTCTTTCTCTTTCTCTCTCTCTCTCTCTCTCTCTCTCTCTCTCTCTCTCTCTCTCTCTCTCTCTCTCTCTCTCTCTTTATCTCTCTCTCTCTCTCTTTACCTCTCTCTCTTTACTTCTCTCTCTTTAACTCTCTCTCTCTTTAACTCTCTCTCTCTCTCTCTCTTTATCTCTCTTTATCTCTCTTTACCTCTCTCTCTTTACCTCTCTCTCTTTACCTCTCTCTTTTTAACTCTCTCTCTTTACCTCTCTCTCTTTACCTCTCTCTCTTTACCTCTCTCTCTCTTTAACTCTCTCTCTCTCTTTAACTCTCTCTCTCTCTCTTTAACTCTCTCTCTCTCTTTAACTCTCTCTCTCTTTAACTCTCTCTCTCTCTTTAACTCTCTCTCTCTTTAACTCTCTCTCTCTCTTTAACTCTCTCTCTCTCTCTTTAACTCTCTCTCTCTCTCTTTAACTCTCTCTCTCTCTCTCTCTCTATCTCTCTCTCTCTCTCTTTACCTCTCTCTCTTTACTTCTCTCTCTTCAACTCTCTCTCTCTTTAACTCTCTCTCTCTCTCTTTATCTCTCTTTACCTCTCTCTCTTTACCTCTCTCTTTTTAACTCTCTCTCTTTACCTCTCTCTCTTTACCTCTCTCTCTTTAACTCTCTCTCTCTCTCTCTCTCTCTCTCTTTAACTCTCTCTCTCTCTCTCTTTAACTCTCTCTCTCTCTCTTTAACTCTCTCTCTCTCTCTTTAACTCTCTCTCTCTCTTTAACTCTCTCTCTCTTTAACTCTCTCTCTCTTTAACTCTCTCTCTCTCTTTAACTCTCTCTCTTTAACTCTCTCTCTCTCTTTAACTCTCTCTCTCTCTTTAACTCTCTCTCTTTAACTCTCTCTCTCTCTCTCTCTCTCTCACAGGCTGCCAATTCATTTCTGTAGATCACAGAGGGTATGGAGTGTTTTTGGGGCAAATATATGCCGCATTATAATCTGCACCATGTAACTCCTCCCAACTCCTCCTACTGACACTCCCAAAGGTGCAAGCTCAGGCAAATGGGGACCATTACAGTAAAATGCTTTGATACAAGAGGCAGGGTGAAAATGCCCTGTTTTTTGCTCCAAAATTGTCTATATACAGTACATAGACGCACTTGTGTGTCAGCAATTTGGGGATTGCAAACAGGAGCATTCAAAGAAAAGTTACATGACACATGGTATACCTGTATATCAAATTCTGCATCTCTATGAATTGTTTTTTTCATACTTACTAAAGTGAACATTACCAGCAGGTCTGTGTTTATGACTCCCTCCCTGGCTAACAATCTACTTCAAATGTAAGCAGGAAATTGTACAGTGCATTATATTCACATTTCCACACCTACCCACACCATTAATATTAACTCCCACTCCACAAACACCTTTTGTAAAGCACTGTATACACTGTGGGCTCTCCATTCATTTATATTCACACAGATACACACACACACTCTTACATCACTAACTTTCAGGAACCATTTAACACCTCTAGCCATAAATCACATCCACACACGGGGGAGGGACAAGCACAGATAACATTCCAAGAGACACTGTTTATAGTATACCCTTTGCTTGCTTCATTCATTGTAACATCGCCAGCAGAAGAAATCAGTGTATCTCGAAAGCTCGCACAAATAAAAGCATTTCGTTAGCCACAGAACGGTATCATCTATTTATTTTTTGATTATATATATATATATATATATATATATATATATATATTAAATCATAAAAGAATAGACGATTCCGTTCTGTGGCTAACGAAATGCTTTTATTTTTGCGAGTTTCAAGATACACTGATCTCTTCTTCCGGCAATGTTACAATGAATGAAGCTAAAAAAAAGGGGGTTCCTTTAGCTTCAATTGAGTGTGGTACAATGTGGTATCTTCCATATTTTGATGCAGAGGTATCAGTACCGTGTTAGCCGAGCTTTAATAATCAAAAAAGAATAGACGATACCGTTCTGTGGCTAACAAAATGCTTTTATATCAAGTTAAAGAGATATAGGACAGCGCCTACAATAAACCATATACAGTATGTAGCTATTAAATAAATCAACCAGACCTAGCTGCTATAACATACAATATAACGTAAACTATAACGATTTAGGCTATCCTTATTTGGTTTATTACCAAAAGATAACTGTATATATATATACACACCAAAGACAAACATAGTCTCGCTGATAGCACTCAAATAATAACCATAATAACCAAAATATAGAAATATAAAAGTCAGAATCAGAGAATCAAATGAATTTTAAATGAACACAAAGGTAAGAAATTTAAAAAAACATACAGAAAAATAGGACCACTAAGAGAACCTCAAAGAATATAAAGAAAGGAAATATGCACCAAAACCTATGAAAGTGCAATGAAAAATAGCACCACTGCCTTTATCCACAAAGACAAACAATAAGGGGTCAAAAATACTCCCCTATCCTATGCTACAGTATGTGAACTGGCTATACATTAAACCATTGTGAATGTGGTATAAGAAGGGGCTATAATAACACATCCTAAGATACAGTCAAAGCTACTACTATAAGAATACACCAGATATTAAACTGGAAAGTATGACAACTAATATAGATATGGTTAATTAAGCTTATTAGTATGCATGAAAAATAGTGTAGCTATGCACATATCAAAGGGGGGGGGGGGGGGGTAGGAATAAAGTAGATGAAAAAACACAATTGTATAATTACCCACAACAAACAGACAAAGGTTTATAAATTGGATATATCAAAGGAGATTCACCCGGGAAGAAGCCCACACTATGGGCGAAACGCGTTGAGTGAGACGGACGCCTGAGAGACCTCTATTATTCTTTATCTGGAATATTTGTGCCAAGTTGGATTCTTTGAGGGGCCAGAAGATTTCTTCTATAGGACCTATGAAGGACTTTGCTGCTCAGCAGGAGTCATATTCCATCATGGGCTCTTTATTATGCAACTTCAACGTTATTACACCCCTTTTTATAAGTTGATTTGCCTGTTTGTGCATTTATATATATATGCCTGGCTCGTAATGGGGGCTTGATTATGGCAATGCAAGTACTTATACAGTCACATCTCCTTTGATATATCCAGGTCAAGAAAGAGTAAGGAACAGGCCCCTGATGCATCATCAAGGACTCTGTGCACCTTTATTTTACGATCTGTTGCTGCGTGCTTAAAATGGAGTACATGGCAAGTATGGAGTAACCAAGATGCTGTTCCCGCCAAACTCACGGGACCAGCTCTAGTTTTGCAAAAGTAGTCCTGTTAGGCAGCAAAACCTGAAACCGCCCATCTCTGTGACTGGCTCAGCCAGAGCCAAGTCACTCCTTGGTTCGTCCGACCCCTGCTTTCAGTTCCACCTAGGGGAGGAGCCACAACCCTGTACCAATCCAGGACTTTGTCTTTTGGCTATGGGAGGAGCTGCCACAGCCTGCTGGACTTTAGTTTTGCGGAGCTGTGGAAGAGTGAAGAGCTGCTGCTAATCCTCTGCCTCATTCTACCTTGCCTACCTCATCTATCTCTGATCAAAGATCATGTCAGAGCTAGACCTAACAAATTATTCTCTGCCAGGAGGCTATCTGGTGGTCACCGTTTATGGATGACAGTACCTGAGATGTGTGTGTCCCAAATGCAGGCTACCTGGGGGAGATGCCAGTATAATGGCACTGTGCCAGAACAGCGGGACCCAGTATATGTGGCCAGCCAACCCTGTGCCACCTGCAGCGATAATTCAACCAACCGAGTGGGCCTCTACGCCATCTGGTACGACCCCAGTGTTTCATTCTGCACCCCTGTTCCTGTCGGTCTACGATCAGGCCTTATTGTCATGGGAAGTGGCCCGCGGCAACATCTATCTGGCTGGGCTATGGGCCGTGCAATCAAGGATCAGTTCCACAAGGCCAAAATGTTCCGGTGGCTGAGACGACTCCAGCAGTCCAAATCCAGACAGTTCCAGGACCAGAACTGGTGCCGGTGTGCCTGGAGGGTAAGAGTCAACTGCTCCGGGGGTGTTGGGTGCGTCTCCTCTGGTAGTGCCGGAGCAAGCCTGCTTTGTACCAATTACTGACAGGGGGTGCCGGACGCCCCGACTTTGCGGCCCAGCGGAGGTGTCCTTCCCATCTTCCTCTTCTGATGAAAAACACAGCTGACAGATACCTGCGGAGAAGACTTCTGCACTTACCGGTGTTCTGCGATTGAGTCCTGAGCCCGCGACATCCATCCTGAATGCCGTGGTACTGCCGGAGGTCCGGAGGAGCCCCACGCCCAAGGAAGACGTCGGCGCTGCCAAAGACCCGACCACTGAGGAAAAGACAAGATCCGATGGCATCTCCAACCTTCAGTTGGGTGAGGCGACATCTTTTTCTGCCCAACAGGAGTCCGCTGCGGCCTTGCCAAACGAGGAGCTAGACAGAGCCCTGTTTGGTGTGCCGCGGGGTGATGTATTTCTGGTGCAGGCGGATGTGATGTCATTGCTGTCGCCGCCAAGCATGGGCCTGTCTGAGACTCTCGCGAGGCTGGCACTACCTGATGACAATCAACAAGATGGCCGCCACCTCGGATGCAGAACCTCCACTAATATCTACCGGGGTGAGTGCTGGAGAGTGCTCCACTGCCCCTGCCCCACCACAGACCCCAAACCGGGGAAGTCGTTGTGGATCCTTCAACAAGGCCCCTGTACCATCCCCTAGAGGTCGTGGCCGACCTACCAGCACATCCCTTGGACTGGTCATGGACAGTGCTACTGTAGGCCCAGTACACCGGCCCCAGTTGCCCATGCCCAGTCCCCAGCCCCTGCTTCTGTCACCTTTGTGCTAAACAATTTCCCTAGCGATAACCTCTTCCCAGGTATGTCAACAGACTTGAGGGATTGGGATTTTGTTGGGAAGGATGGGTGGTCCAATGAATCTGAGGGTGAATCTGAGGGTGAAATACCTAATTCCAGCCGAATCCCTGTGGCTAAGTCTCCAGGGTCATTTAAGTCCTTTAGGGATTTCTCTCTGTCTCAGCAATCTGCCATGTCTGGCATGTCCTCCCAGATGGACACAAGGTCCAATAGTACACCTGTAGAAGGTTAGTCTAGGGAACATCTTAAGTGGTGGGACCCAATGTTTGATGGCTATGCTGTTAGCCTTAATAGAACACAGCTACTGCTCGTGGATGGCTCCATTGTGGACCCCTGGTGGGAGGAAGGTCAACTGTCCCAGGAAGAAATAGCTGAGGCCCTTTGAAAAAGGTGGGGTGAGATCAATTTAGGAGTAAGAGTTCCTAAGGGCCCCTCCATATTCTATCAGGAGGTAGAGCTCAGTGAGCCTAAGTTCTGGGTATTACCTGGTCAGGGAGCTGACCATAAGATCATAAAGCTGAGTAGAGCTGACAGATGAATTTTTAACAGGTACCGTCAGTCGCACGGATATAAATTCCCATATGTACCTGAGCCAATAATGGATGAAATAGATCTAAACCATCAGGAATGGTTGCGACTAGCTGTCATAGAGAATATAAAGTCCAAAACATCTGATGACAGATTTATTACTGATTCCAAAATTCGTTCTGTCATGGAAGAATGGTTGGTAGGTACTTGCATATACAAAGACTGTGTAGAAGTTAGGCAACGCCCTGGTTCTCCAAAAATATATTATGTGTGGACCAAGCTATTCAATGGGAGGGTAGTCGAGAAGCCAGATCCAAAATATTATAAGTGAGGATCTTGTTTGTTATCCCATTGGAAGAGTAGTTATGAATTCATCATCACTGTAAATCAGTGGATGATGAGGGCAATTGTCTGTATGGCTGTAATGGTTATGTTATATATCTTCTGTAACCTGTTCTGTTTTGCAGGCTTCAGGTTACTGGATGGTGCCTAAATTGGATCCCAGTGAGGACATGGGAATTTTCATCTAGGGGAGAGTATAGCCATGGCTGGTCCAGCTATCTTTCTGCCCCCCCTGTCATGTAAGTTCTCCTAGGTACAGACGGTGACAGGCTATCCTGTGGGGTTGCCCCCCCTCATGCAACCTCCCTGTGTGGCAGGAGAGGTGGTGACACTGGGTCTGTGTTGCAGCCTATCATGGTGCAGACCCTGTGCCCTCCTCTTTTGCATTAGGGAGGATGTTCTAAATTATAGGAGTCAGTACTCCTCCGCCCCTCCTGGGGAGAGGAGTGAGTGTGTTGGAGTTCTCCTCTGCCCCTCCTGGGGAGAGGAGGGAGTGTGTTGGAGTTCTTCTCCGCCCCTCCTGGGGAGAGGAGGGAGTGTGTTGGAGTTTCCTTCATCTCCTCATGGGTGGGAGAGCCAAGATCTGTGCTTAGCACAAGGCCTCCTCCCATTATCTGCTGGCCAGCAACATCCAAGGGCCTGAAACCCCTACTCTACTATATGCAACGCTGTTATACCATCCTGCAGTGGCTGCATCAAATAAAGATCCCGTTTATATACTTCTGTCTGAGTTGCAGGCTGTTAGCCTGAAGTATAGGAGTAAGACTGTCATGGTAGGGACTGCCTGCAGTTATACTGCATCCTGCTGTGACTGGAGGTGCTGTCACCACATGGAAAGAACCTAA